>NC_052336.1:3280456-3366221 GCF_016432855.1 Salvelinus namaycush
CCCAACGCTCTAACCACTAGGCTACCTGCTGGTCACTGGCCCAACGCTCTAACCACTAGGCTACCTGCTGATAACTGGCCCAACGCTCTAACCACTAGGCTACCTGCTGGTTACTGGCCCAACACTCTAACCACTAGGCTACCTGCAGGTTACTGGGCCAAAACTCTAACCACTAGGCTACCTGCAGGTTACTGGCCCAAAACTCTAACCGCTAGGCTACCTGCAGGTTACTGGCCCAAAACTCTAACCGCTAGGCTACCTGCAGGTTACTGGCCCAAAACTCTAACCGCTAGGCTACCTGCAGGTTACTGGCCCAAAACTCTAACCGCTAGGCTACCTGCTGGTTACTGACCCAAAACTCTAACCACTAGGCTACCTGCTGGTTACTGGTCCAACACTCTAACAACTAGGCTACCTGCTGGTTACTGGTCCAACACTCTAACCACTAGGCTACCTGCTGGTTACTGGTCCAACACTTTAACCACTAGGCTACCTGCTGGTTACTGGTCCAACACTCTAACCACTAGTTTACCTGCTGGTTACTGGCCCAACGCTCTAACCACTAGGCTACCTGCTGGTTACTGGTCCAACACTTTAACCACTAGGCTACCTGCTGGTTACTGGTCCAACACTCTAACCACTAGTTTACCTGCTGGTTACTGGCCCAACGCTCTAACCACTAGGCTACCTGCTGGTTACTGGCCCAACACTCTAACCACTAGTTTACCTGCTGGTTACTGGCCCAACGCTCTAACCACTAGGCTACCTGCTGGTTACTGGCCCAACACTTTAACCACTAGGCTACCTGCTGGTTACTGGTCCAACACTCTAACCACTAGTTTACCTGCTGGTTACTGGCCCAACGCTCTAACCACTAGTTTACCTGCTGGTTACTGGCCCAACGCTCTAACCACTAGGTTACCTGCTGGTTACTGGCCCAACACTCTAACCACTAGGCTACCTGCTGGTTACTGGTCCAACACTTTAACCACTAGGCTACCTGCTGGTTACTGGCCCAACGCTCTAACCACTAGGCTACCTGCTGCATGTGTAAATACCTCTACTACAGTAGATCCCTTCTCATATCAAGGTTGGGACATTTACAGTAAATTAAACTCATTATTATTGGATTTATTGCTGTCTACAGCTTTGTTCTTTTAATAATGTTGCCAATGCCAGTCAATACAAAAATCCCCTTTCATTCATATCAATCTCATTTCAATCTAAAGGCCAAGACTAAATGAAGTTCTTTGTATGAGTCTCTATTGAATAGTAAGGTTTCTTGTTAAGCAATTTTTCCAGGTGGGTTTTTTCAGCTCTATTGGCTTCAATCCCCTTCTATGAGGATCATGAAAGGCAACAGTGACTTAAAATTCTGTGTGTGTGTGGTGTGTGTGAGCAAGCGTGTATGTGTAAGCGTGCGCGCGCATGTGTTTGTGCGTGTATATATGTGTGTGTGTGTAACCTTGCCCTGAGGCATTACTATTGTATTAGCAGTTGGAACATGTAGCCTTCACCTTTACTCTCGACTCAACGTCCAACATAACACAGACATACTTATTATGTACTTCTTCAACTCTGTCAGCCTTCCCTTTGGCTCCCCCTCCTGCCTTCCCTTTGGCTCCCCCTCCAGCCTTCCCTTTGGCTCCCCCTCCTGTCCAGCTCAGGCTTTCTGCACCAACGGCCTTCTAGCTGCTGCCGAACCTACTGCTGGCAAACGCCCTTCACTCATTACCACCGGACTTGTCTTGTCATCATTACACACACCTGGTTCCAATCCCCACTCTATCACTGTATATATACTCCCTCTGCCTTTTGTCTTTGTCGGTCATTGTAAATGTTACTTGTTTTCCTGAGAGGACTCTCTCCTACTATTCCCTGAGTACTTTTGTACTTTGGGTTCGCCCTGTGCCTGTTTGTTTAT
This sequence comes from Salvelinus namaycush, assembly GCF_016432855.1. Classification (NCBI taxonomy): domain Eukaryota; kingdom Metazoa; phylum Chordata; class Actinopteri; order Salmoniformes; family Salmonidae; genus Salvelinus; species Salvelinus namaycush. The sequence goes on from NC_052336.1 coordinate 3,282,381, forward strand.
GAAGATATATTTTGTACTTTGGGTTCGCCCTGTGCCTGTTTGTTTATGAAGATATATTTTGTACTTTGGGTTCGCCCTGTGCCTGTTTGTTTATGAAGATATATTTTGTACTTTGGGTTCGCCCTGTGCCTGTTTGTTTATGAAGATATATTTTGTACTTTGGGTTCGCCCTGTGCCTGTTTGTTTATGAAGATATATTTTGTACTTTGGGTTCGCCCTGTGCCTGTTTGTTTATGAAGATATATGTTGTACTGTGGGTTCGCCCTGTGCCTGTTTGTTTATGAAGATATATGTTGTACTTTGGGTTCGCCCTGTGCCTGTTTGTTTATGAAGATATATGTTGTACTGTGGGTTCGCCCTGTGCCTGTTTGTTTATGAAGATATATGTTGTACTGTGGGTTCGCCCTGTGCCTGTTTGTTTATGAAGATATATGTTGTACTGTGGGTTCGCCCTGTGCCTGTTTGTTTATGAAGATATATGTTGTACTTTGGGTTCGCCCTGTGCCTGTTTGTTTATGAAGATATATTTTGTACTTTGGGTTCGCCCTGTGCCTGTTTGTTTATGAAGATATATTTTGTACTTTGGGTTCGCCCTGTGCCTGTTTGTTTATGAAGATATATTTTGTACTTTGGGTTCGCCCTGTGCCTGTTTGTTTATGAAGATATATTTTGTACTGTGGGTTCGCCCTGTGCCTGTTTGTTTATGAAGATATATGTTGTACTGTGGGTTCGCCCTGTGCCTGTTTGTTTATGAAGATATATGTTGTACTGTGGGTTCGCCCTGTGCCTGTTTGTTTATGAAGATATATGTTGTACTGTGGGTTCGCCCTGTGCCTGTTTGTTTATGAAGATATATGTTGTACTTTGGGTTCGCCCTGTGCCTGTTTGTTTATGAAGATATATGTTGTACTGTGGGTTCGCCCTGTGCCTGTTTGTTTATGAAGATATATGTTGTACTTTGGGTTCGCCCTGTGCCTGTTTGTTTATGAAGATATATGTTGTACTGTGGGTTCGCCCTGTGCCTGTTTGTTTATGAAGATATATGTTGTACTGTGGGTTCGCCCTGTGCCTGTTTGTTTATGAAGATATATGTTGTACTGTGGGTTCACCCTGTGCCTGTTTGTTTATGAAGATATATGTTGTACTGTGGGTTCGCCCTGTGCCTGTTTGTTTATGAAGATATATGTTGTACTGTGGGTTCGCCCTGTGCCTGTTTGTTTATGAAGATATATGTTGTACTGTGGGTTCGCCCTGTGCCTGTTTGTTTATGAAGATATATGTTGTACTGTGGGTTCGCCCTGTGCCTGTTTGTTTATGAAGATATATGTTGTACTTTGGGTTCACCCTGTGCCTGTTTGTTTATGAAGATATATTTTGTACTGTGGGTTCACCCTGTGCCTGTTTGTTTATGAAGATATATTTTGTACTGTGGGTTCGCCCTGTGCCTGTTTGTTTATGAAGATATATTTTGTACTTTGGGTTCGCCCTGTGCCTGTTTGTTTATGAAGATATATTTGGAGCACAACAGTGTTTGGGTTTCGTCCTGCTTTGTTCTATGATGCTTAAATAAACTCAGTAGTTCTAAACCTGCGACTGCCTCCTGCCTACAGCTCTCTACACTAGTGACAGAATGACCGACCTAAGAAAACAGGAAGTAGCAGGACATCCCGACCTCTCCGCTGTAGGAGCGAACTTGTGCCTGGAGCGCCTCGGGACTGCCATGGACGAGATGCTCCGGGCCGCACGCTAACTGCAGGATACACCACCACCTTCCCAGCTCCCCTTCGTGGTTCCAGCCACCCCACCACCATCTACATCACCCAGTCTGATCAGCAACATCTACCTGCCCCTTTCGGAGGGGTCTGACAGCACCTCCAGCTCATTGTAGGCAGTTTCTCCTGCATTGTGACCTCCACCTGGCCCTCCATGCCGGAACGGCCTCCGAGATGGACAAGGAGGCCCTGGTGATCTCGGTGCTGACAGGCTGGGCTCTGGAGTGGGCGCACGCCGTCTGGGAGAGGGATGGACCAGAAGTGCAGTCCTATGAGCGCTTCACCCAACTCTTACGTGCTGTCTTCAATCACCCTACAGAGGGCAGAGAGGGAGGTGAGCATCCCCATCTACGTCAGGGGTCCAGGACAGCGTCGGAGTACACTCTGGATTTTCGGACGATGGCTGCGTCCACTGGCTGGAACGACCAGGCCCTGTTGACGTTTTTCCGCAGCGGGCTACAGGCTGAGTACCTCACGCTGGACCAGCTCATCACCATGGCCATCCGCCTGGATAATCTCCTGCGCGCCTGTCGTCGCCCATCCCGGGGGTTTGGGTCTCTCCCAGGAACCACCAGCGAGACTGAGCCCACAACACACTTTCCCCCTGAGGAACATCAACGCCGCCGTCAACAGGGTCTCTGCTCCTACTACGTGTAGTTGGACCACCCCTGGAACACCTGTCCCAGAAGGAGAACCAGGCGAGGAAGCGACAGGCCAAGGAGCGCTCCTGCACCTTCCCAGGTAAGCGTGGCCGTGCCTTGCTCCTCTATCCACCCAGCCCGTCCTCCTCCCTGTCACCTTCCCTGACTATTCTGGCCCCCCACTGAGTCCTGCTCTAGTGAACTCAGGTGCCGCAGGCAACTTCCTAGACCGGTCTGTGGCCTTATCATTACGCATTCCTCTAGTCCCTTTACAACCCGCTATTCCAGTCCTTGCCCTAGACAACCGTCCCCTAGGAACAGGACTGTTGCGCCAGACCACGATTCCCATTTCCCACAGTTACTCACAACCACCATGAACACACCACTTTCCTCATCTTAGACTCTCCTGCACTTCTCCTGTCTTATCCGGTGTCCTGTGTGAATTTAAGTATGCTCTCTCTAATTCTCTCTTTCTCTCTTTCTTTCTCTCTCTGAGGACCTGAGCCCTAGAACCATGCCTCAGGACTACCTGGCATGATGACTCCTTGCTGTCCACAGTCCACCTGGCCGTGCTGCTGCTCCAGTTTCAACTGTTCTGCCTGCGGCTGTGGAACCCTGACCTGTTCACCGGACGTGCTGCTACCTGTCCCGGACCTGCTGTTTTCAACTCTCTAGAGACAGCAGGAGCGGTAGAGATACTCTCAATGATCGGCTATGAAAAGCCAACTGACATTTACTCCTGAGGTGCTGACCTGTTGCACCCTCGACAACCACTGTGATTATTATTATTTGACCCTGCTGCTCATCTATTAACATTTGAACATCTTGGCCATGTTCTGTTATAATCTCCACCCGGCACAGCCAGAAGAGGACTGGCCACCCCACATAGCCTGGTTCCTCTCTAGGTTTCTTCCTAGGTTCTGGCCTTTATAGGGAGTTTTTCCTAGCCACCGTGCTTCTACATCTGCATTGCTTGCTGTTTGGGGTTTTAGGCTGGATTTCTGTACAGCACTTTGTGACATCAGCTGATGTAAGAAGGACTTTATAAATACATTTGATTGAAATTTGATTGAAGAGGGAGAGAAAGGTAGAGTAAGAGGGGAGATAAAGAGAGAAAGGGGAGAGAATGCGAAATTAGAGAGACTAGAGAAGGAATGGGATAACAGCCCTGTTTGAAGTGATAATGGCACATCTATATAACATTATGCCTAGAGTTAATGTGAATGATGAATCCAGCTCAGTTAAGGCATGCCTTCCAAATCTGAAGACTCCATGTTGTTGTGGAGTGTGATTAAAATAGTAACTCACTGTCATTGTCAACAATCAGCACTTTTTGGAGGAACTCCTTTCAACGTCTCTTCTCCAACGATTAATGACAAAGTAGTCTACCACTAGAACTGAGTTTAAATTAAAGGTACAACATGAAAATGTGTAGCAGAAAACTAAGCTACTTATAGTGCTTACTGTATATGGCCAATGTAGAAAACATTGCGAACAGTTCTTTAACCAATATTCTACTACTGCTACTACTATCACCACCACTACTACTACTACTACTATCACCATCACTACTACTACTACTACTACTACTATCACCATCACTACTACTATCACCATCACTACTACTACTACTATCACCATCACTACTACTACTATCACCATCACTACTACTACTACTACTACTACGACTAAATGACCATGCTGGTGTCGTGTCTTTGCTATCATTAAATTGAAGACTTATAGTTTTTATCAAAGATTCCTGTAATTAGGGATTACGTGATCACTTGAGTAATAACGTAACTAATTAACTATGAATTCGAGGGCACCAGGGAAAGTTATTAGATTACAAAGTTATAATTTCCCAATATAACCTTTCAGATATTTTCATATCTGATCAATAGTCTTCTAATTAATGATTTATTTACTTTACCTCACGTTAGTCTCATTCCAAACGTCGTAAATTGTTGATTATCTGCACGAACCCAGTCTTCACTATGAGTCATCCATACATCAATTGTCTTAAATCATTTATTTATTACTAACTAATTAATTCACAGAAATGCATAAACAAACAAACAAACTTAAAATAGTTACATGAAATGATGGGAGAAATATGCCCTAGTGGGCTGAACCGGCATAGCTTGTTAGACAAAGGGAAAATGGCGGTTCGACTAAGAATTCGCTACAGAGTCCATAATTATAACAATTGACATGCTAATACTTACACATGAACGCTCACTCATTCGGGAACAATTGCAATCAATATATATATATAGTTACGCTCGGTGTGTGTCGTCCTGATCGTTGGAGCGAAGTTAGTTTCTGTTGGAGTGAAGTTCTGTCTCGGTTATTGTGGATTGTTCAGAGTGACATTCGTTATAGAATGGATGTTTCGGCGGTTCTTTCTTCGCGTTCAATGATACCGAATTCCTAGCTGCAGACTAGTAGTCAATATCAAAACTTGTTCTTATTAGTATAAGAGTTTAACCACGTGGTATGGTTAAAGATTCAGCAATGTTACCTTAACCTTCGTTCTCCCCATGGAGAGAAAACATGGTCTAATGGTAATTTCTCATAGTTGGCTTTTATTCGGATAGCAGAGATGGTCTCTGACCCAACTGGCTCAGGGCGGTCCTTCGGATTTAGTTCAAATACAACAGGGATTTGTATTTTTCTTCATTAAACAGTTCAAAATCATATTACACAATTATACAAACAGTATCATACTCACTCATTCATTTTATACAACAAACAGATGTAAACCTCATATCTGAGGTTATTATATAAACAGCGGTATGGTAATGTAGTCCCACAGTCTCTCATGAGTTTCCCACGTGGTGACAAATGGACCGGTTCATAGCTGGACTCTCCACCGATCTTTTATACTTTTGCAGGAATATGAAATATGTTCGTACCTCAAGTTCTGTGAGGTGGAAGAGAATTCCTTTGTCCTGAAAGTTTACCCTCTCTCTTAATACTGTTTGGCCATGAGGAGATTCTCAGGAATTTACGACGTCTCTGTGATCACCGCATGGGTTGTGGTGGAAAGGGAGAGGCAGGGAGAGGGGGATGGGGTTTGCAGTACCCAAGCAGGCAACATCATGACACTGGTCATTTATGAACATTTGAACATCTTGGCCATGTTCTGTTATAATCTCCACCCGGCACCGCCAGAAGAGGACTGGCCACCCCTCATAGCCTGGTTCCTCTCTAGGTTTCTTCCTAGGTTTTGGCCTTTCTAGGGAGTTTTTCCTAGCCACCGTGCTTCTACACCTGCATTGCTGTTTGGGGTTTTAGGCTGGGTTTCTGTACAGCACTTTGAGATATCAGCTGATGTAAGAAGGGCTTTATAAATACATTTGATTTGATTTTGATTTGACTACTCTCTACATTGACCACGTTTTTCTTGATGGCCATGAGACACAACTGATACACTCCCACTGTTGTCAATGCAGCGTACTACATCGGCCATCCAAGCAGCATGTTAGTGAGGCAGCAACATGCACGCCTGGTGTCTTTAGAACTTTCCATACAATTTCAGTCTATTTCCAAGAATAACCTGGTAATGGGTCTACTAAGGTAGCTGCTAGGATTCTAGGTGGCTGTGCAGTATACCACACCTCTCCATGTTATGTGCATGTTTCCTGTTTCACTGGTCAGGTTAAGAATGGCCCATTCATTCATGCAGTCTGCTTGGCTTTCATGTGGCTCTGAAACACGGACCAGGCAAATATTCATAACATCCCATGTTAACAGAGCCTGTCTGTGTGTGCTCCAGCCCTCCAACGTGCAGGCTCACGCACGGTGCTCACACACGACCAGGGAAATAATCAGGAATGGCACCCCACCTCTGGCATTGAAAAAGGTTATCCAGCTACCATTCCCCCATCAACTCTGAAGGCTTACAACAATAATATACACACACACACACACACACACACACACACACACACACACACACACACACACACACACACACTCCCCATTCTTCTATCACCAGTACCGTTGAGTATGAGAGCTTTACATAAATAAACCCAGATCTTTTCCTGTAGCTCCAGTTACATGGGGAGGACAGAGGGGGTTAAAGGGCTGGAAGATGGTTTGATGTAGATATAGTTGGAAAGGGGTGAGGAAGGAGAGTATTGTTTAGATAGATGGTATTTTGGGGATTGACCAAGGGAAGTATTGCTTATAGAGCTCTGAGACAGGATTGAGTCGAGGGACAGACCTGGGAAGGGTACCAAAACATTTCTGCAGCGTTGAAGGTCCCCAAGAACATCGTGGCCTCCAACATTCTTAAATGGAAGAAGTTTGTAACCACCAAGACTCCGCCGGGCCAAACTGAGCAATCGGGGGAGAAGGGCCTTGGTCAGGGAGGTACATAACTTCAGAGTTCCTCTGTGGAGATGGGAGAACCTTCCAGAAGGGCAACCATCTCTGCAGCACTCCGTCAATCAGAACTTTATGGTAGAGTGGCCAGATGGAAGCCACTCCTCAGTGAATGACACGACAGCCCACTTACAGTTTGCCAAAAGGCACCTAAAGACACTCAGACCATGAGAAACAAGATTATCTGGTCTGATGAAACCATGATTGAACTCTTTGGCCTGAATGCCAAGCGTCACATTTGGAGGAAACTTGGCACCATCCCTACGGTGATGGGCTTTGCAAGGAAGAATGGGAGAAACTCCCGAAATACAGGTGTGCCAAGCTTGTAGCGTCATACACAAGACTCAAGACTGTAATCGCTGCCAAAGGTGCTTCAACAAAGTACTGAGTAAAGAGTCTGAATACTTATGTAAATGTGATATTTCAGGTTGTTATTTTTTTGCTTCGTCATTATGGGGTATTTTGTGTAGATTGAGGGAAAAAAACTATTTGGAATAGAATAAGTCTATAACGTAACAAAATGTGGGAAAAGAATGCACTGCATATAGTTTTAGGGGATTGAGAAGGGCAACGAGAGCTCGGCATGGAAGAGATAAAAGACAAGAAGCAAAGAATAGGGCTCTGGTCCAAAGTGTTTAAATCTGAAACATTTCAGTCATACAGTCATCTCAAGGCAGCTAGGTAATACAACCGCACATCAGTCATAGTAAGTCAAACTTTCCTCAATAAAGCAGCTATCAGCCAAGTCAGTGCTACTAAGAGAAGAAAAGTGCTAGTGTTAGTGCAAGAAAGGCAAGTATAACTTTAAGCTGTAATTTTCTACTGTTTTTTTGTGCACAATATAGGGAATAGGGGTGCCGTTGAGATTCATGTGTTCTTTCTCATGAAGCCAGTATTCCAGGTGATAGAAATGAAATATTATTCTGATTAACTGACTCAGTGAGGTGTTGTGACCGGTTTTGTACCCCGGAACACAACGTGAGGCAGCGGTACAGTGATAAATGACGTCCCCCTGTGATTACCTGTTCCCGTCAGGTGAGTTCCCTGAGATCGGTCTGAGAAAACACCAGCTGTTGTAGTGACTTTCCTCTCTCTATGTGTCCATGTATTTTATTAATGTCAATGAATATTAAGCCTATTCAGACATCCATAACTACATAATTATATTGTATCCTGTCATTAATTTGATCCATCCATATTCATAAATTGAAACATCTGCTTTAACAGCTGCCAAACACTACTGGTTGGTTGCTTTCTTTGGATGATGATAATAAGCTTAGGCCGCTCTAATGCTACTTGATGCCTCTTCTTAGCTCTAAGTACATTTCTGAAAATTACTAGTATGTTAAACTTATGATACAAACTAAGGAATATTGGGATGTTAGCTCCAGGTAGAAGTTTCCTTTCTCTAAAAAGTTGCCCTTAGGCATAGATCTAGGATCAGTTTACCTATTTCCCACAAAACTGACCTAAGATCAGAATCAAGGGGTACCCAGATAGCACATAACGTTCTGAGAACCATATGTATCTTAGAGCTTGGTGAGAGCGTGTTTGTCCTATCGTTATTTTGCATACAACCTTCCCACATATTTCTGGGAATGGTGCAGGATAGTTGCTTGGCATTGGTACATTCTTAGCACATTTATACGGAACTTGACAAGAAAACGTTACTTTCTTGGTATTTCTTTACTTTAACATGGTTACATTTAATTTAAATTTGGTTAATGTTCTATGAAAATTCTCCAACTGGTTTGACATTGGGAATGTTCTCAATTAGTTCAGAGAACGTTAAGAAACAACGTTCTTCTGTGGGAATTTCAGTACTTCAACATAACGTTTCCTACAAGTTTCCTTGTGGTTCTATTTAAAGTCATGCTCTCAAATTGTTCCGAGAACATTAGGAAAACTTTACATAAAAAACATAAGAAAATTTTAGTAACGTTCTAAGAATCCTATTTAAAAGGGAGTGGCTCGTAATCCATGACTAGATCTTTTATTTCTGACGCTTCATGTCCGTGAGTGAGCAAATTCTCGCAGTATATCGCAGGAATTTGATTTCATGCCGAAACCGGATTAGATACATAGCTAGTTAAATCAGAGTTCAATGCCAAAAATATGAAATTCCCAAAGTCAAAAAAAAGAAAAAAAAAAAAAGATTTAGTCATGAGTTCAGTACCATTTGCTTGATTTTGCAGACCCTTGACTATGGTGTATCTTCATTAGCTAGCTAGCTAACGTTAGCTACCTAGCTAGCAAGCTCTACTCTAGTCCAATGGAAACCAATGGAAACCGATGCTGGCTACGTGCATAGCTGGATGACCAAATCAAATAAACTTTATTTGTCACGTGCCGAGTACAACAAGTTACCTTGAAATGCTTACTTACAAGCCCTTAACCAACAGTGAAGTTCAAAAGAGTTAAGAAGCAAAAAATAATAAAAAAGTAACACAATAACATAACAATAATGAGGCTATATACAGGGGGTACTGGTACCGAGTCAGTGTGCGGGGGTACAGGTTAGAGTTTATTTGTACATGTAGGTAGGGGTGAAGTGACTATGTATAGATAATAAACAGTGAGTAGCAGCAGTGTGGAGGGGGGGGGGGGGGGGGGGGGGGTCAATGTAACATTCGATTAATTGTTCTGCAGTCTTATGGCTTGGGGGTAGAAGCTGTTAAGGAGCCTTTTGGTCCTAGACTTGGCGCTCCGGTACTGCTTGCAGTGCGGTAGCAGAGAAAACAGTCTATGACTGGGGACTGGAGTCTGACAATTTTATGGGCTTTCCTCTGTATGCGAATTGGAGTGGGTCTAGAGAATCCGGGAGGATGCTGTTGATGTGAGCCATGACCAGCCTTTCAAAGCACTTCATGGCTACAGACGTGAGTGCTACGGGGCGGTAATCATTTAGGCAGGTAACCTTCGCTTCCTTGAGCACAAGGACTATGGTGGTCTGCTTGAAACATGTAGGTATTATAGACTCAGTCAGGGAGAGGTTGAAAATGTCAGTGAAGACACTTGCCAGTTGGTCAACGCATGCTTTGAGTACATGTCCTGGTGATCCATCTGGCCTCGCGGCTTTGTGAATGTTGACCTGTTTAAAAGTCTTGCTCACATCCGCTACCAAGAGCGTTATCACACAGTCAATTGCTTGCCTCGAAGCGAGCATAAAAGGCAGTACCACTCTCCTTGCCGTGAGCACAGGGAGTTAGCTCCGCCAACCTCCCCGTGTGCCCTCCCCCCCCCAAAAAAATTGAGTGGCTTCTCGGGCTTCCGTCGATGACTTGCCTCCTCATATCGTCGCCATTCCGCCTTCGCTGCTTTAATCTCCTCCTTTGGATGGCGATATTCTCCAGCCTGCCTCCAGGGTCCTTTACCATCCAGAATCTCCTCCCATGTGCATTCGTCCCTTTTTCCACGCTGCTTGGTCCGTTGGTGGTGGGTAGTTCTGTTCAGAGGAGCTAACCTACAACACATCTAACACAGTCAGTTCAAACTGAAGCTGGAAAGACTGAAAACTAGCTGCACTTTGTTTAGTTTTACGTTTTTTCAATTGACATTTCTTTGTTTATATCCATAAAAATTACGCCAGCTGATTCATGATTTTGACTGGCTGAGAAACGCTGCCAGTCGTCCAGACTCCCGACATGTTCATTACTATGGGACAGCTGGAGATTGATGGAGTATTGAAACAATGTTGCAAATGTCGGAGAGTCAGACAACAAGTTTATACAAATCTCAGCTGTTGAAAACTAAATGTTATTCTAAAAGAAATGTGAGATAATGTCTAGATGCTTTTTATAGAGGAGATTAAGTTTATAAATAGCATAGCTGGGTTGATGAGACAGTGGATTGCACAGTCAGATGGAACAGAGTAAATAGGCATTTTATTAACATCACAGATTTAGCCGGTGGTAACTTGTGGAATAGACACCGCCTGGAATGCAGTTTTAACCAATCAACATTCAGGATTAGAGACACCCGTTGTATAATAGTCCACATTTTCTCTGACATTTGGCTTGTAGTTCTTGCACAGGAAAGAAGTGGAGACTGTTTTCAGGGACCTACCAGATCACAACAAACAGTGAACAGTGATGGGGATATAAAAAATGATGGTTATGGAGAAATCAACCATACAACCACTAGGTGTCATCGTATACCGACAGATCAAATTGATTTCAACAGTACTTGATAGTCTACTAAAATCAAATCAAATGTTATTCGTGACATGCTTCGTAAACAACAGGTGGAGAGTAGTTTTTAGGATGATACTAAGACACTGCCCAAACAAAAATCAACTCATAAAACTTTGCCTCAGCTGGTAATCATGACAGTTTGGTACCGCAAAGGAAAAACAGTGATGACGCTCAATGACATTGTTGCAAATGATGGGGAATAACCTATCGTGATGAGGCATCAACAGTTGTGCACGCTTCACTCAAAAACACTGAATATGACTGTATATCAAATATTGCCATGGTAAAACGTTTGATATCATTTTTGCCTGACACGATCACTAATTCTTTGCTAATATGTTGACATGCATAAAGTTAGTTTTTTTTACCAATTCTAATGGTTGTTAAAAGCATAACTTGTAAAATATTAGCGTTATATCAACATACTCCTCACTCCCATTTAACAACTCTAAATCACTTTGGCACAGTTCCAATCAAATCACTTGCATAAAACGTTTGAAAGGTCTATCATTTTCATCAAACACAATCAAAGTTTAACATGGGCCCTAGATGCCTTCAATTGCCCAACTTTTTTTTTACGTGTTATTGTGCACCAAAGGCATAACTTGAAACAACATGATATAGGTTAATTAAATAATCAAAAGAAAAATGTGATTATTTATTACCCTATGTGGTTATAAGTATTTAGGCATATCATGTGAAATATAGGTAATGTGAAATAATTTTCAAAAGCGCAAGAGATACTGTTGCATGTAGGTCTAGATTATTTATGGATTGATCACATAGAAATATCAAAACATTCTTTCAAAAACTCCAAAGCAATTGCATGTGGCGCAGGAACCACTGACTCACTGCTTTTTTTCTACTATCAAGACACCTGCTGGCAACTCTTAACTGGTTCGATCACCTTATGAAGTGTTCTACATATCTGTCGACTAGGTGGGTCTCTTATGACTAAAGGCTTCATGCATAGCTTATATGTTTACCCATAAGAGTAGGAGACAGAGTAAATGTCTCTATTCTCAGCACTTATGCCAAATGTTCTACTCTGAGACGCTTTGTGGATACGGGCCATGGGTCCCTATCCACAAATCATCTCAGAAAATGTCATAGGAATCCTCATTTAAGACTTAAAAAACTTTCACAGGAAAGATTGTGAAGACGCTCAGTAGACAGGTTTCCATTGACCCAGGTTTATTCGACAAAAGCAATGACGCAATAAAAAAATCATTCCGACATGTGTAATGGAAACGGCAGATATAGGAAACATTTCCTAAAGATCGACACCATTTTTATCCGTTCGAAAGGGGTGGGTTTTTCTTCTGTTTAACTTTATTTATTGCGACAAATGAGGATCGAAACAGTGTTTTTCGAATAAATGATGACTGCAGAATCATTTTGAAGGTACGCGGGGCACGTGATGTCACCTCAATTGATTGGACATGATTTGGAAAGGCACACGCCTCTCTATATAAGGTCCCACAGTTGACAGTGCATGTCAGTTTTTTAACTGACAGTTGTTTTTTAACTGACAGTTGTTTAACACTTTTTTGGTTACTACATGAATCCATATGTACTATATCATAGTTTTGATGTCTTCACTATTATTCAACAATGTAGAAAATAGTAAAAATAAAGAAAAACCCTTGAATGAGTAGGTGTGTCCAAACTTTTGGACTATGGAGATTTTTAGGATGAAAATAAAAAGGAATAGAGCTAAGCACAGACAAAATCCTAGAGGGAAACCTGGTTCAGTCTGCTTTCCAACAGACACTGGGCGACAAATTCACACTTCAGCAGGTCAATAACCTTAAACACAAGGCCAAATATACACTGGAGTTGCTTACCAAGATGACATTGACTGTTCTTTTCCTATAGTCCACGATCAGCTACTTTGTCTTGCTCACATTGAGGGAGAGATTGTTGTCCTGGCACCACACTGTCAGGTCTCTGACCTCCTCCCTATAGACTGTCTCATCGTTGTGGGTGATCAGGCCTATCACTGTTGTGTCATCAGCAAACTTAATGATGGTGTTGGAGTCGTGCTTGGCCACGCAGTCATGGGTAAACTAAGCACGCACCCCTGAGGGGCCCCAGTTGGATCCAGTTGCAGAGGGAGGTGTTCAGTCCATGGGTCCCTAGTTTAGTGATGAGCTTTGTGGGCACTATTATGCTGAACGCTTAGCTGTAGTCAATGAACAGCATTCTCGCGTAGGTGTTCCTTTTGTCCAAATGGAAGGAAAGAAGAGGTGGTGTTTGCTCAGTTGCATCTTGGACATTGTACATTGAACTCGTCATTATATCTGGTTGGCAAGCATACAAATGGATAGTGAACGGAGTGTATGGTTGATGAAACAGTGAAGCATCTGTTGATGTATTGTTGTAAGTACTGGTATGTGGAAGAGAGGGAAAGATTGATGTGTAGGGTTATTGAGGTAGGATAGGGGTGGGGGGGTGGGGATGTGGAAAGGGATTTGGGGAATGGGGGAGGGTTTATAATAGTTAATAGGGCTCTAGTATAGGATTAGATAGGAGGGTTAAGTTTCACTTAATGTTTGTTTCTTTATTCATTTAGTCTGTAAACTGTGATTGACTACACACTCCAGTACAGTAGGTGGCGACATGCACCTCTAACGTTTGTTTGCAGACCGCCATAATATTACAGAAGAAAATAAGCAGAAGAAGAAGAAGAAAAGCAGAAGTGAAAGAGAAAGTATCAGCTGAGTGAGGCTACTGCAAAGTAGTGAACATTTCTAAATCATGGACAAACTGTCTGTCTTTTTGTTTGTTCTTTCCTTTTCCACCATTGTCAATGCAGGTAAGATGGATTATCTACTTTCTCTCAACTCATTGAAAGATGTGTTATGTTATACAATGTTAAACCAAGAGTTTGGGACTATAGGTTATATCTGCATTTTTGTCAAAATGTGACCCTGTTCAGGAAACGAGTCGTATGTCGCAAGTCACGACTTCACAGGAGAGCATTTTTTGGCAGAAATGCCTTCTCGAACATGTGAACTTTCATGTGCCTTGATAACAAACTGGCATGCCATCTGTAAATACGAATAAAATTGTTAAATTACGAGCCTTGTTGGTTAAGCCACAGACAAATAGAGCAAACTTCCCACTAACCATGATTGGCTGAGATAATGAGTGGGTTGGATTTGGTCTGCCATATTCAAGGCTTCTGTCTATTTGAGCTCATCAGTCTGTGTTGGTAATCCTGTCGAACACCACTTTTTTAATGTATTGTGTAGTGGAGCTGCATAAGTGTTGCTCTCCACTTTCTGGAGGATCAAGTTTTGAAATCAGTGGAATTACAGTATGATAGCTAAAGAGATGGAGAAAACACCTGTCTCTGGATTACATCTTCAAACTAATGGCAACCGTGGTATGGCATTCCTGACAGGGAGACGCGTCCATCATGCATGATGATGTATGCAGGTAAGATAGTCTAGCGTTAGCTAGCTACATTTTCAGATATTACACATTTCTAATTTTGACAGAAAGTGGTTTCATTTCAAGCTAAAGTGTACTGTTAGCTAGCTAGATAACTTCAGCTGGCTGGCTCCCTAGCGGAGGTTATTATTCGTTTCCCAGAGCTGTTTGCTTTTCTAGTTAGAGCCTAATGTTAGACATTGTTGGCACTTTGTTCGTTGTTTTTTAACTAGCTAATGTTAGCTGGCTGGCTCGTTAGCTAACGTTACGTGACGTGTGTCCAACACCCGTTGAATATGGCCGGTGTCAGTAAACGTCTGCAAAAAAGCGTAATGAAATTGTTGCCAGCTGAGCTGGTTAGGCTGTTTTCATGGTATCCAGAGGTAAACAAATAGTCGGCCAGAGCGTCAAGTGTGCGCTCCGAGAGCGAAATGAGACGGGTGGGTCTTACAAGTTGTGCCACGACTTCCGCCGAAGTCGGTTCCTCTCCTTGTTCGGCCGGCGCTCGGCGGTCGGCGTCGCCGGTCTTCTAGCCATCATCGATCCATTTTTCATTCTCCATTTGTTTTGTCTTGTCTTCTCACACACCTGGTCTCAATATCCCTCATTACATGTTGTGTATTTAACCCTCTGTTCCCCCCATGTCTTTGTGCGGAATTGTTTATTGTAAGTGCATGTGCACGTTTTCTCTGATGCGCAACGGGTTTTGTACTCATTTATTTATTGTTCTGGTTTCCGGTGTTTTTATGAATAAAACTGCTCTGTTGATTACCCAGTTTTGCTCTCCTGCGCCTGACTTCCCTGCCACCAGTTACGCACTCCCTTACAAGTTGATCAACTTTCAAAGCAGAATTACTTTCCTATTGTTCCTCAAATGCAGTGTATGATATACCATTTTGTAGCTTTGAGTCTCTACTTTTATCCAATGTAAAAAAAAAAAGCTACATAAATCTTCTTATGGCTGCAGGGGCAGTATTGAGTAACTTGGAAAAAGGTGCCCATTTCAAACGGCCTCGTACTCAATTCTTGCTCGTACAGTATGCATATTATTATTACTATTGGATAGAAAACACTCTATAGTTTCTAAAACCGTTTGAATTATTTCTCTGAGTGAAACAGAACTCATTCTGCAGCCCACTTCCTGACAGGAAGTGAGATTTCTGAATTCGAGGTCTCTGTTCTAGGGCTTGCCTATAAATGGGCATGATACGTATTAGTATACATGCACGTCATACACCTTCCCCTAGATGTCAAGAGGAAGTGAGAGAAGAAATGAAGTGATTATCTTGGTCTGAGGTGGAATAAATCCTCTTGGAATGACGTGTCCGCCATTTCCTGTTTTCTGAAAAGCGCGAAGTTGGACCTGGAATTGCCTTCTGGAAAGCTGTCGTTATAGGCGAATACTATCTCCGGCTTTGATTTTATTTGATACATGTTACAATATCATCGTAAAGTATGTTTTTTCAATATAGTTTTATTAGATTATTGAAATTTTTTCGGGACGTTAGGCGTGTTGCGTTGTCTGTGTTTGTTGACGATGGAGAGCTTCGTGCCACTTGGCCAGTGTGCTTGCTAATTCAAGAGGGAAAAACGATGTTCTAAATCCAAACAACGACTGTTCTGGACAAAGGACCCCTTGTACAACATTCTGATGGAAGATCACCAAAAGTAGGACCCATTTTATGATGCTATTTCATATATCTGTCGAACTGTGCTATCGCTACCGTTTGCCTTGAATCAATGCTGTTGTGTGTTAGCTATTGTAGTAAGCTAATATAACGCTATATTGTGTTTTCGCTGTAAAACACTTAAAAAATCGGAAATATTGGCTGTATTCACAAGATCTTTGTCTTTCATTTGCTATATATATTTTTCAGAAATGTTTTATGATGAGTATTTAGGTATTTGACGTTGGTGTCTGTAATTACTCTGGCTGCTTCGGTGCTATTTCTGACGGTAGCTGTGATGGTAGCAGCAATGTAAAACTGATTTATACCTCAAATATGCACATTTTTCGAACAAAACATAGATTTATTGTGTAACATGTTATAGGACTGTCATCTGATGAAGTTGTTTCTTGGTTAGTTTGGTTGGATCTTGGTTAGTTAGGTTGGCTTTGTGCATGCTACCTGTGCTGTGAAAAATGTCTGTCGTTTTTTGTATTTGGTGGTGAGCTAACATAAATATACGTGGTGTTTTCGCTGTAAAACATTTTAAAAATCGGACATGTTGGCTGGATTCACAAGATGTTTATCTTTCAAATGCTGTATTGGACTTGTTCATGTGTGAAAGTTAAATATTTCAAAAAAATATATTTTGAATTTCGCGCCCTGCACTTGAAGTGGCTGTTGTCATATTGTGCCCGGCCTCGGGCTTGCAGCCTGAAGAAGTTTAAGACCAAATCCAGGTGGTGAGTCACAACTGTAGTTATTGACATAGCATTGCTCTGTTCAATATTCTCTACTTAGATAGTACTCTAAATATCCCAATTCATGTTGTTGAGTTCAAAAGAATACAAGATCAATTTGCTGACACCAGTCATCTGCACAGATAGGGCTCTACCTGTGCAGAGCACATGCCCCTTTTCCCTTCCAGTCTCCAAAGTGTCCTGCCCTTTTGGGTGGCGGCATAATTTCCCCCAAAATGTATTTTTGTTTGTAGTAATGTTTTGTCATTGTTGTTCGGACCCACTGTCCGCAAGTCGTCAAGTTTGCCACCCCTCACCCCCTACCCCTTCCATTGGTTGCGCCTGTTGATATGCTCTGTACTGAGCTTGCACACATCCCCGGTTGTGCATTTTTCCCCCCAGTCTGCCCTGCACAGATATGGCGCGTGCCCAGTATCCAAATGTGCATGACTTGATAGATGAGGTCACCAGTCGAGGGTGTGTAGCCAACTACCTAGTTCAAATATCAACAGTACTGCCACAGCAGCATAAGATTGAATTATCATTGATAACACTTGATTTAGCCTACATCATTATCAATATTCAGTCTGATTGGCTGATACAGCAGAGAGAGAGAGGCATAAAGACAGAGAGGTAAATCACAATCAGTGTAAAATACAGTTTTTGATTTACATCAATGATAAGCTGATAGCCCAACCTCTTTTCCCAATGTCAATCATGTCTTTGGGAGGCACTAACTAGCTTTCTTACAATTTCTGATGGTGAGTGAGTATTGTTTTTTACATTTTGAACACTGCCTGGCACCATGCAAACCAATGAGGGTTTGAAACTTTAAAGTCAATTATCTCAAAATCATAGTTTTGCAGATAAAACCTTATTGTCCCAAGCTCTCAATGTCCATAACTGTGGATAATATCACTCCTCTTTCAGGTTCAGGATCACATTCTCTGTGGGCTCTTGCAACACACATCATTGGAGAGACGCCTTTCCCTGAGTTTACGGTTGTGGTGATGTTAGATGATGTTCAAGTGGGTTACTATGACTCCAACATGAAAGAATTTATCTACAGTGGACTTAACCCAACGGACAAAATACATGATGACGTAGCTCAGGACGGAGCTTATGTATTTGGAACTATATACCAGAGCATTAAAGAGAGATCTTTTCAGCTAAAGCACCACTTGAATCTCACAAGAGGTGTTCAAGTTCAGCAAAGAATGGCTGGCTGTGAGATGTTGGACAATGGTGAACCAGCCATGATCATGTCAAAGAACACTTTCAATGCCATTTATACAGATCGAATGTTATATTACAACATGACACATTTTACATATGATGCTGGGAAACTACTACCAGGATGGGATGGGATAAGGCAAGCATATCTTAGAACACTTTTTGAGAATGTTTATCTTCCCATTTGCATCAAAACAATGAAGACATTCCTGAAGAGAGAGAAGAACATTGTGATGCGTAAAGTTCCTCCCAGACTCAGGTTGATAAATAAAGAGGTTTCTGGAGGGCTCCAGGTGAGCTGCCTGGCGTTTGGTTTCTACCCCCGCCACATCAACCTGACCCTGCTGAGAGACGGCCAGCCAGTGGCAGAACAGGAGCTGACAGGGGGGGAGGTGCTGCCTAGTGGAGATGGGACCTACCAGCTGAGGAAGAGTCTGGAGGTCAGTACTGAGGAGCTAAAGAAGAGACACGACTACACCTGTACTGCCTCTCACCTCAGTCTGGACAACAAGCTGGATGTCAGCTGGGAGTCTGGAGCAGAGAAAGTTCACCTATCCACCCTCTCAGTTCTACTGGTGATGCTGCTGATTGTTATTCTATTGGGCATTTTCATTTGTGTCAAAAGGAGGAGATGCACTGCATCATAGGCATTTGTCACAAGTTGCCAACATGGAGGACATTAACCTGTCTTCAGATTCTGCGACATAATGAACAGATCATCATTTACTGGGGGGAGGATTGGTCCAAAATAGGGGAGGTTTTGTTAAACTTCTTTTTTAATTATTTTTTTGCTTTGGGGAGAGTTGTGAGGTTTTTTTTATTGGGCACAAGGGGAGGGTAGCGTGTGTTTTTTTATTGGGCACAAGGGAGGGTAGAGTGTTTTTTTATTGGGCACAGGGGAGGGTAGAGTGTTTTTTTATTGGGCACAGGGGAGGGTAGCGTGTGTTTTTTTATTGGGCACAGGGGAGGGTAGCGTGTGTTTTTTTATTGGGCACAAGGGAGGGTAGAGTTTTTTTATTGGGCACAGGGGAGGGTAGCATGTGTTTTTTTATTGGG
Source organism: Salvelinus namaycush (assembly GCF_016432855.1). NCBI lineage: Eukaryota > Metazoa > Chordata > Actinopteri > Salmoniformes > Salmonidae > Salvelinus > Salvelinus namaycush. The sequence goes on from NC_052336.1 coordinate 3,301,510, forward strand.
CACAAGGGAGGGTAGCATGTTTTTTGTTATTGGGCACAGGGGAGGGTAGCGTGTTTTTTGTTATTGGGCACAGGGGAGGGTAGCGTGTTTTTTGTTATTGGGCACAGGGGAGGGTAGCGTGTTTTTTGTTATTGGGCACAGGGGAGGGTAGCGTGTCTTTTGTTATTGGGCACAGGGGAGGGTAGCGTGTTTTTTGTTATTGGGCACAGGGGAGGGTAGTGTGTTTTTTGTTATTGGGCACAGGGGAGGGGAGCGTGTTTTTTGTTATTGGCACAAGGGAGGGTAGCGTGTTTTTTGTTATTGGGCACAGGGGAGGGTAGCGTGTTTTTTGTTATTGGGCACAGGGGAGAGTAGCGTGTTTTTTGTTATTGGGCACAGGGGAGGGTAGCGTGTTTTTTGTTATTGGGCACCGGGGAGGGTAGCGTGTTTTTTGTTATTGGGCACAGGGGAGGGTAGCGTGTTTTTTGTTATTGGGCACAGGGGAGGGTAGCGTGTTTTTTGTTATTGGGCACAGGGGAGGGTAGCGTGTTTTTTGTTATTGGGAACAGGGGAGGGTAGCGTGTTTTTTGTTATTGGGCACAGGGGAGGGTAGCGTGTTTTTTGTTATTGGGCACAGGGGAGGGTAGCGTGTTTTTTGTTATTGGGAACAGGGGAGGGTAGCGTGTTTTTTGTTATTGGGCACAGGGGAGGGTAGCGTGTTTTTTGTTATTGGGCACAAGGGAGGGTAGAGTGTTTTTTTATTGGGCACAGGGGAGGGTAGCGTGTTTTTTGTTATTGGGAACAGGGGAGGGTAGCGTGTTTTTTGTTATTGGGCACAAGGGAGGGTAGAGTGTTTTTTTATTGGGCACAGGGGAGGGTAGCGTGTTTTTTGTTATTGGGCACAGGGGAGGGTAGCGTGTTTTTTGTTATTGGGCACAGGGGAGGGTAGCGTGTTTTTTGTTATTGGGCACAGGGGAGGGTAGAGTTTTTTTTTATTGGGCACAGGGGAGGGTAGCGTGTTTTTTGTTATTGGGCACAGGGGAGGGTAGCGTGTTTTTTGTTATTGGGCACAGGGGAGGGTAGCGTGTTTTTTGTTATTGGGCACAGGGGAGGGTAGCGTGTCTTTTGTTATTGGGCACAGGGGAGGGTAGCGTGTTTTTTGTTATTGGGCACAGGGGAGGGTAGCGTGTTTTTTGTTATTGGGCACAGGGGAGGGTAGCGTGTTTTTTGTTATTGGGCACAGGGGAGGGTAGCGTGTTTTTTGTTATTGGGCACAAGGGGGGGTAGCGTGTGTTTTTTTATTGGGCACAGGGGAGGGTAGTGTGTTTTTTGTTATTGGGCACAGGGGAGGGTAGCGTGTTTTTTGTTATTGGGCACAGGGGAGGGTAGCGTGTTTTTTGTTATTGGGCACAGGGGAGGGTAGCGTGTTTTTTGTTATTGGGCACAGGGGAGGGTAGCGTGTTTTTTGTTATTGGGCACAGGGGAGGGTAGTGTGTGTTTTTTTTATTGGGCACAGGGGAGAGTAGCGTGTTTTTGTTATTGGGCACAAGGGAGGGTAGCGTGTTTTTTGTTATTGGGCACAGGGGAGGGTAGCGTGTTTTTTGTTATTGGGCACAGGGGAGGGTAGTGTGTTTTTTGTTATTGGGCACAGGGGAGAGTAGCGTGTTTTTTGTTATTGGGCACAAGGGAGGGTAGCGTGTTTTTTGTTATTGGGCACAGGGGAGAGTAGCGTGTTTTTTGTTATTGGGCACAAGGGAGGGTAGCGTGTTTTTTGTTATTGGGCACAAGGGAGGGTAGAGTGTTTTTTTATTGGGCACAGGGGAGGGTAGCGTGTTTTTTGTTATTGGGCACAGGGGAGGGTAGCGTGTTTTTTGTTATTGGGCACAGGGGAGGGTAGCGTGTTTTTTGTTATTGGGCATAGGGGAGGGTAGAGTTTTTTTTTATTGGGCACAGGGGAGGGTAGCGTGTTTTTTGTTATTGGGCACAGGGGAGGGTAGCGTGTTTTTTGTTATTGGGCACAGGGGAGGGTAGCGTGTTTTTTGTTATTGGGCACAGGGGAGGGTAGCGTGTCTTTTGTTATTGGGCACAGGGGAGGGTAGCGTGTTTTTTGTTATTGGGCACAGGGAAGGGTAGCGTGTTTTTTGTTATTGGGCACAGGGGAGGGTAGCGTGTTTTTTGTTATTGGGCACAGGGGAGGGTAGCGTGTTTTTTGTTATTGGGCACAAGGGAGGGTAGCGTGTGTTTTTTTTATTGGGCACAGGGGAGGGTAGTGTGTTTTTTGTTATTGGGCACAGGGGAGGGTAGCGTGTTTTTTGTTATTGGGCACAAGGGAGGGTAGCGTGTTTTTTGTTATTGGGCACAGGGGAGGGTAGCGTGTTTTTTGTTATTGGGCACAGGGGAGGGTAGCGTGTTTTTTGTTATTGGGCACAGGGGAGGGTAGTGTGTGTTTTTTTTATTGGGCACAGGGGAGGGTAGCGTGTTTTTGTTATTGGGCACAGGGGAGGGTAGTGTGTTTTTTGTTATTGGGCACAGGGGAGAGTAGCGTGTTTTTTGTTATTGGGCACAAGGGAGGGTAGCGTGTTTTTTGTTATTGGGCACAGGGGAGAGTAGCGTGTTTTTTTTTATTGGGCACAGGGGAGAGTAGCGTGTTTTTTGTTATTGGGCACAGGGGAGGGTAGCGTGTTTTTTGTTATTGGGCACAGGGGAGGGTAGCGTGTTTTTTGTTATTGGGCACAGGGGAGGGTAGCGTGTTTTTTGTTATTGGGCACCGGGGAGGGTAGCGTGTTTTTTGTTATTGGGCACAGGGGAGGGTAGCGTGTTTTTTGTTATTGGGCACAGGGGAGGGTAGCGTGTTTTTTGTTATTGGGCACAAGGGAGGGTAGCGTGTTTTTTGTTATTGGGCACAGGGGAGGGTAGCGTGTTTTTTGTTATTGGGCACAGGGGAGGGTAGCGTGTTTTTTGTTATTGGGCACAGGGGAGGGTAGCGTGTTTTTTGTTATTGGGCACAGGGGAGGGTAGCGTGTTTTTTGTTATTGGGCACAGGGGAGGGTAGCGTGTTTTTTGTTATTGGGCACAGGGGAGGGTAGCGTGTTTTTTGTTATTGGGCACAGGGGAGGGTAGCGTGTGTTTTTTTTATTGGGCACAGGGGAGGGTAGTGTGTTTTTTGTTATTGGGCACAGGGGAGGGTAGCGTGTTTTTTGTTATTGGGCACAGGGGAGGGTAGCGTGTTTTTTGTTATTGGGCACAGGGGAGGGTAGCGTGTTTTTTGTTATTGGGCACAGGGGAGGGTAGCGTGTTTTTTGTTATTGGGCACAGGGGAGGGTAGCGTGTTTTTTGTTATTGGGCACAGGGGAGGGTAGCGTGTTTTTTGTTATTGGGCACAGGGGAGGGTAGCGTGTTTTTTGTTATTGGGCACAAGGGAGGGTAGCGTGTTTTTTGTTATTGGGCACAGGGGAGGGTAGCGTGTTTTTTGTTATTGGGCACAGGGGAGGGTAGCGTGTTTTTTGTTATTGGGCACAGGGGAGGGTAGCGTGTTTTTTGTTATTGGGCACAGGGGAGGGTAGCGTGTTTTTTGTTATTGGGCACAGGGGAGGGTAGCGTGTTTTTTGTTATGGGGCACAGGGGAGGGTAGCGTGTTTTTTCCTGCTCATTTGCAGGTTTTACTATATAATTTCTTCCATCCTACTGTAGCCCTATTTCCTCATCTGCTTGCATGCTCCTCCCCTATTTCAAGGTGTTTTGGTACATCCCTTATGCACTACGTTGGCATGGCCAAATGCAGGCTACTGTGCAACTCCCTATTCAGGTAGGATGCAATTTCTAACCTTAAATGCATTTATTTACATATTTAGAATAATTTGTTTATCATTATTGTATATCAATGCTGTTATTGTAAGCCTATTTATTAATTTAATAAGCAGAACCATGAGGTGGGACAATTATTGTTTTAGGAAAGAAGTTTAAAAAACAATTTTAAAAAATGGCTATAAAGTTTTGTATATGCTACACACCCAAACACAAGGAATAATGTTTTTGTAATTTGTTATAGGCTGTTAAGGACATGTAAATGTGGCTCATTTGGCCAATATCCCTCATTTATTGATGGCGCTGGCTGCAGCAAATTTCTCAAATGTCTGGTAAAGGAAACCCTGAAATGTTAATATTGTTTGTATGCAGATTTTAGAATATTTGCATGAAAATCTGTCGCCAATTGGATGAAAACCTAGCTACAGACACCCTAAAGACTGGCAAGTGCACTAGTAGAGTGTCACTTTGATTTTGCCTGCATATCATGGTTCATCAGCAGCCACAAACATTTGAAGACTAAACTACAGATTAGGATTGACTATTTTCCCTGGATTTTACAAAAGTTCCATCCCAAGAATAATCACTTTTCTCCCTGTTAAGTATTTCCCACCTAAAGATATTTTATGAGCCGAATTCCAAAAAAGCCCAAATGATTGTGCCATTATCCAATACATAGCCTAACGCATATTATGTACTACAGAAAAACATAAAAGCCCATAGATGTAGCTATGATCTCTTGGATAAATCAATGAAACAAGCGCCAGTAAGCTAATTTTTTTGAGTGTGGACTGTAATATTGTATTGTATTATACGGACTGGAATTACGCACCTTTTTCAAACCATGAACCTGGGAGAGAACATGTGATGCTGGTGCGGAACATGCAGCCTACAATTATAAGCTATTGTAACGATGTACGCAAAGAGTCAGGAAGCAAGTTCAGGGAGTGAATGCATTTAATTTATAAATGAACAAAACAAGTAACACAAAAAGCTCACCGACATGAAACAGGAACAATGACGACTGGGGAAGAAACCAAAGGGAGTGACAGATAAAGGGCAGGTCATCAAGGAGATGATGGAGTCCAGGTGAGTGTCATTATGCGTGTACGCTGGTGACAGGTGTGTACCCTAACGAGCAGCCTGGTGACCTAGAGGCCGGAGAGGGAGCACACGTGACAGCTATACATTTGATTTTAATGTTGAAATATACAGTGCATTCAGGAAAGTATTCAGACCCCATTAATTTTTCCACATTTTGTTATGTTACAGCCTTATTCAAAAATTTATTAAATCAAAAATGTTCCTAATCAATCTCCACACAATACCACATAATAACAAGCGAAAATTGATTTTTATAAGTGTTGCAAATGTATTAAAAATAAAACTGAAATAAAACTTTACAAAAACAACAAAACGAACGTGACCCTATATAGAAAATAGTGCTGGACACAAAACACTACACATAGACAATAACCCACGAAATACCCAAGGAATATGGCTGCCTAAATATGGTTCCCAATCAGAGACAGCTGTTGATCGTTGTCTCTGATTGGGAACCATATTTAGGCAGCCATATTCCTTGGGTATTTCGTGGGTTATTGTCTATGTATTTGTTGCTTGTGTCTGCACTTTATATACTGTATATAGCTTCACGTTCGTTTTGTTGTTTTGATTAGTTTGTTTAAGTATTCTTCGTTTTGTTATTAATAAATAGAAGAATGTATTCGTATCACGCTGCGCCTTGGTCCTCCTCTCTTCCACATTACGACGAACGTGACAAGATGTTTCTACAACTTGATTGGAGTCCACCTGTGGTAAATTCAATTGATTGGACATGATTTGGAAGGGCACGCACCTGTCTATATAAGGTCCCACAGTTGACAGTCCCTGTCAGAGAAAAAACCAAGCCATGAGGTCGAAGGAATTGTATGTAGAGCTCCGAGACAGGATTGTGTCAAGGTCCTCAAGAACACAGTGGCCTCCATCATTCTTAAATGGAAGAAGTTTGTAACCACCAAGACTCTTCCTCGAGCTGGCCGCCTGGCCAAACTGAATCGGGGGAGAAGGGCCTTGGTCAGGGAGGTAACCAAGAACCCGATGGTCACTCTGACAGCGCTCCAGAGTTACTCTGGAGATGGGAGAACCTTCCAGAAGGACAACCATCTCTGCAGCACTCCATCAATTAGGCCTTTTAAGTCACTCCTCAGTAAAAGACACATGACAGCCCACTTTGAGTTTGCCAAAAGGCACCTAAAGGACTCTCAGACCATGATGAAACCAAGATTGAACTCTTTAGCCTGAATGCCAAGCGTAACGTCTGGAGGAAACCTGGCACCATCTCTATGGTGAAACCGGTGGTGGCAGCATCATGCTGTGGGGATGTTTTTCAGCAGCAGGGACTGGGAGACTAGTCAGGATTGAGGGAAAGATGAACGTAGCAAAGAACAGAGAGATCTTTTATGAAAACCTGTTCCAGAGGGCTCAGGACCTCAGAATGGGGTGAAGGTTCACCTTCCAACAGGACAACGACCCCAAGCACACAGCCAAGACAATGCAGAAGTGGCTTCGGGACAATGTCCTTGAATGGCCCAGACAGAGCCCGGACTTGAACCCGATCGAACATCTCTGGAGAGACCTGAAAATAGCTGTGCAGCAACGCTGTCCAGCGACGCTCCCCATCCAACCTGTTTGAGAGGATCTGCGGAGAAGAATGGGATAAACTCCCCAAATACAGGTGTGCCGAGCTTGTAGTGTCATACCCAAGAAGACTCAAGGCTGTAATCGCTGCCAAAGGTGCTTCAACAAAGTGCTTAGTAAAGGGTCTAAATACTTATGTAAATGTGATATTTCTGTTTAGTTTTTTTAATTAGTTTGCAAACATTTCTACAAACCTGTTTTTGCTTTTTCATTATGGGGTATTGTGTGTAGATTGATGAGAAAAATCAGCAATCTGTAATTTAAAAAAAATGTGGAAAAGGGAAAGGGGTCTGAATAGTTTCTGAATGTACTATATATACACAAAAGTATGTGGACACCCCTTCAAATGAGTCATTTCGGCAATAAAATCGAGCACACAGCCATGCAATCTCCATAGACAAACATTGGAAATAGAATGGCCTTACTGAAGAGCTCAGTGACTTTCAATGTGACACCATCATAGGTTGCCACCTTTCCAACAAGTCAGTTTGTCAAATTTCTGCTCTGCTAAAGCCGCCCTGGTCAACTGTAAGTGCTGTTTTTGAGAAGTGGAAATGTTTAGGAGCAACAACGGCTCAGCCGTGGAGTGGTAGGCCACACGAGCTCACAGAACGGGTCCGCTGAAGTGCATAAAAATTGTAGGTCCTCAGTTGCAACAATAACTACCGAGTTCCAAACTGCCTCTGGAAGTAACGTCAGCACAATAACTGTTTGTCGGGAGCTTGGAGAACGCTACCTGCCCCAGTGCATAGTGCCAAATGTAAAGTTTAGTGGAGGAGGAATTAAGGTCTGGGGCTGTTTTTCATGGTTCGGGCTAGGCCCTTTAGTTCCAGTGAAGGGAAATCTTAATGCTACAGCATACAATGACGTTCTAGCCGATTCTGTGCTTCCAACTTTGTGGCAACAGTTTGGAGAAGGCCAATTCCTGTATCAGCATGACAATGCCCCATGCACAAAACAAGGTCCATACAGAAATGGTTAGTCGAGATCGGTGTGGAAGAACTTGACTGGCCTGCACAGAGCCCTGACTTCAACCCCATTGAACACCTTTGGGATGAATTGGAATGCCGACTGCAAGCCAGGCCTAATTGGCCAACATCAGTGCCCGACCTCACTAATGCTCCTGTGACTGGAAACAAGTCCTGCAGCAATGTTCCAACATCTAGTGGAAAGCTTTCCCAGAAGTGTGAAGGATGTAATAGCAGCAAAAGGGGTGCGGGGGGACATACTTCATATTAATGCCCATGATTTTGGAATGAGATGTTCTACAAGCAAGTGTCCACAAACTTTTGGTCATGTAGTGTACATGCAAAAATGTTCTGTATTAGCTGATATTCAGTATCCTAATCTGAAGGAGAATCTGTGATCATGAGGTCTGTTTATTATTGTAATGGCTTTACAGTGTCTCTGTTTTGTATTGTATGTAGTGTATGTTCATCATTACTGCACAATAATACATTTATACGAGACAATAAAATGTAGCCTAATTGATTAATGTATTGATTCATGTTAACGTCAACATTAATTAAAGCAATGTCAAGTATACTGTAACTTCTCTCGGGAACTTGTTTATCACTGTGGAAGGGAGAGAAGTCTGACTCTATTTCACTCCAGTTTAAGACTGGCATGAGTATTAAACTAAGGTGAATGTTGTATGCATCATAAACAATTAAACAATTTAATGACAGGAAGCCTTTCGTGGGGAATGAATCTGTTGGATTGTAGTCAGTGCCATGAAAGTCCTTTTCTGTTTAATGTACACGGCTTGTTTTAAACAATTTATTTGTGTCACCTTTCCCCAGTCAAATATTCAGGGAAAGATTTCCACTTCAAGGCTGGACCACAACATATGTTTTTTGGTAGCTTGCGTTCCAAATTGCACCCTATTCCCTACGTAGTGCACTATGAGCCCTGGTTAAAAGCAGTGCATTATGTAGGGAATAGGGTGCCATTTGGGATGCAGTTATAATCACTGGCTTTAGTCAATTAAGTCCCCCAGTTCTGCACACTCCAGTGTTTTACCATTAAAAACCCTAAAGGAAGAAAAAAGGCAGAATTTTATTTGTCATGGAGACTGATGCCTCATAAAGAGTAAATGTCATTTGTCAATCTGAAATGAATTAGTGCTGCTTGATAACAGATATTAATAAAGCACAACTATTTGCTTTTGGAACGCACGCACGCACGCACGCACGCACGCACGCACGCACGCACGCACGCACGCACGCACGCACGCACGCACGCACGCACACACACACACACACACACACACACACACACACACACACACACACACACACACACAGGGCTGCTCTGTCATTGTATATGCTATATTATATTAATGAATCAAGTCAAATTATATTCCTATTAATAAGGATCGGACCCTTTTTGTCAATTTTCGCCTAAAATAACATACCCAATTCTAACTGCCTGTAGCTCAGGACCTGAAGCAAGGATATGCATATTCTTGATACCATTTGAAAGGAAACACGTTGAAGTTTGTGGAAATGTGAAATGAATGTAGGAGAATATAACACATTAGATCTGGTAAAAGATCATATAAACAAAAAAACAGACATTTCTATTTTTTTGGTGGGTTCCATCATCTTTGAAATGCAGGAGAAAGGCCATAATGTAATATAGGAATCTAGGCACAATTTAGATTTGGGCCACTAGATGGTAGCAGTGTGTATGCAAAGTTTCAGATTGATCCAGTGAAGCATTGCAATACTGCACAATATTTATTATCAAGTCTGCCCAAATGTGCCGAATTGGTCAATTGAAACATTTTCAAGTACATAACTATAGAGAACATACAAAAATGATATGGTAATACAACATTTAAGTTTACACACTCACAGGAATGTCATACATGATGGATCATTAGCTTATACACTAACTTTCACACATCTAGATGGCCGGGCTGGGTGGGTGTGGAGCCAGACACAGCAGGAATTTAAACTGTATAACCCAGTTCCTACATTTGAATACAAACATTTATTTGATCAAATAATACTATGATGTGATGATAATCTTTCTCTTGTTTGTCAGTTGTCATGTTTAACTACCTAGCTACCAAAAAATAGCCACTGTGGTGCGAATGCTAATCAGATCCCATGTTAAGTGATATGGAGACATGCTAAATTGACTAGCTTTTTTTTATTTTTTTATTTCACCTTTATTTAACCAGGTAGGCCAGTTGAGAACAAGATCTATTTTACAACTGCGACCTGGCCAAGATAAAGCAAAGCAAAAACAACAACACAGTTAGACATAAACAAACGTACCGTCAATAACACAATAGAAAGATCTATGTACAGTGTGTGCAAATGTAAAAGAGTAGGGAGGTAGGCAATAAATAGGCCATGGAGGTGAAATAATTACAATTTAGCATTAACACTGGAGTGATAGATGTGTTGATGATGATGTGCAAGTAGAGATACTGGGGTGCTAAAGAGCAGGAGGATAAGTAACAATATGTGGATGAGGTAGTTGGGTGAGCTATTTACAGGTTGGCTGTGTACAGGTACAGCGATCGGTAAGCTGCTCTGACAGCTGATGCTTAAAGTTAGAGAGGGAGATATAAGACTCCAGCTTCAGCGATTTTTGCATTTCGTTCCAGTCATTGGCAGCAGAGAACTGGAAGGAAAGGCGGACAAAGGAAGTGTTGGCTTTGGGGATGACCAGTGAAATATACCTGCTGGAGTGCGTGCTACGGGTGGGTGTTGCTATGGTGACCAGTGAGCTGAGATAAGGCGGGGCTTTACCTAGCAAAGACTTATAGATGACCTGGAGCCAGTGGGTTTGGCGACGAATCTGTAGCGAGGGCCAGCCAATGAGAGAATACAGGTCGCAGTGGTGGGTAGTATATGGGGCTTTGGTGACAAAACGGATGGCACTGTGATAGACTACATCCAGTATGCTGAGTAGAGTGTTGGATGCTATTTTGTAAATGACATCGCCGAAGTCAAGGATCGGAAGGATAGTCAGTTTTACGAGGGTATGTTTGGCAGCATGAGTGAAGGAGGCTTTGTTTCGAAATAGGAAGTCGATTCTAGATTTAATTTTGGATTGGAGATGCTTAATGTGAGTCTGGAAGGAGAGTTTACAGTCTAACCAGACACCTAGGTATTTGAGGTTGTCCACATATTCAAGGCAGAACCGTCCAGAGCAGTGATGCTAGTCAGGCGGGCGGGTGCGGACAGCGATCGGTTGAAGAGCATGCACTTAGTTTTACTAGCATTTAAAAGCAGTTGGAGGCCACAGAAGGAGTGTTTTATGGCGTTGAAGCTCGTTTGGAGGTTTGTTAGCACAGTGTCCAAAGAAGGGCCAGATGTATATAGAATGGTGTCGTCTGTGTAGAGGTGGATCAGAGAATCACCAACAGCAAGAGCGACATCATTGATGTATACAGAGAAAAGAGTCAGCCCGAGAATTGAACCCTGTGGCACCCCCATAGAGACTGCCAGAGGTCTGGACAACAGGCCCTCCAATTTGACACACTGAACTCTATCTGAGAAGTAGTTGGTGATCCAGGCGAGGCATTCATTTGAGAAGCAAAGGCTATTGAGTCTGCCGATAAGAATGCGGTAATTGACAGAGTCGAAAGCCATGGCCAGGTCGATGAAAACGGCTGCACAGTACTGTCATTTATCGTAGGCACATTTTACATACAATAGACCGAGCAGCTAGAAAAGCATAAATACATTTTTTGTTTTGTTTATTAAGACACAAAGTGGCCTAATCAGGGATCAAAGTACAAAAGTTATTTTGAATACATAGGGCATAGTACTAGATTTACGTCTCCTTCTCAACCAAAAATCAACAAATGAAAGAATGGGACTAAATCAAAATAAACTCGACTTAAATTGCATTTAAAGTTTGATTTGATTTAGTCCTATTCTTTAACTTAAATGTTTGGTTCAGATGGGAATCCAGCATATCAATAATTAATTTGTCAGCCTGGGTACCAGTCTTTTTAGCTAACATTCCACTCCTTGCCACTCCTGACATTTGCCAACGAGACTGGCCTTTCTTCAATCTTCAAATATGAACATTAATGAGCTTGAGGAGAAGAGAGGATTTTATCCTGATTCGATAACCCTTATAGCTATCCTTCAATCACAAAGGTTATGCAAATATTGGAACTCTAATCACATTTTTTTTTCTCCACGGAGAGATGGGTTAGCTGACAACGCGCACGCTTCACTGGGGCAGAAGTCTGTGTGTTGTTGTGATTCTGGATGGTGTCACGGCCGTTTAAAGGAGTGGACCAAGGCGCAGCGTTTTGAGCGTACATACTTATTTACCGATGTCGCCAACAAAACAATAAATATCAAACCGACACGTGCCGCCAACGTAGTGCATCCAGGCAACTAACAAGGACAACTACCCACAAAACCAACTTGGAAAATGACAACCTAAATAGGCTCCCCAATCAGAGACAACGATAAACAGCTGTCTCTTATTGGGAACCCATTCAGGCCACCATAAACCTAATTACCCCTAGACAAACAAAATCCCCATAGATAACAAAAACCCTAGACAAGACAAAAACCCATAGACAATACAAAAACTAAACAAACCACCCTTGTCACACCCTGACCTACCCAAATAATAAAGAAACCAAATATATCTAAAGTCAGGGCATGACAGATGGCCAGTTAACTAGCAACAATGGCAAGAAGCTGCCATGTGGGGAATCCTAGGTAACTTGTTTCATCTTGTTCTTGATACAATGTCTTGGTGTGAGGTGTTTTGACTGATTTCATGTCAATACTAATATAACTAACCAACAACTGTAACAATGTATTTCAGAGACAGCAAGTGCTTGTTGTGCAAGTGTATTTATGCTTTCAATAAGTATTTGGAGACTAAATATAGTTTACATCCTTTGGCGTTGTCAGTTGTTTTGCCCCAAAGTTGCACACGCATCCGTTTTGTTGCTAAACCACCCATCTATAAGGAATAGGGTGTAATTTGAGGTGGCTCTGGTTAAAATGTAATACACCATACAAGGAATAGGGCATCATTTCAGATGGTCCTGGTCAAAAGTATTTCATTTTTACATTGTCATACAGCAGACACTCTTATCCAAACATCATGGCTTGGTTTTTGCTCTGACATGCACTGTCAACTGTGGGACCTTATATAGACAGGTGTGTGCCTTTCCAAATCATGTCCAATCAATTTAATTTACCACAGGTGGACTCCAATCAAGTTGTAGAAACATCTCAAGGATGATCAGTGGAAACAGGATGCACCTGAGCTCAATTTCAAGTCTCATAGCAAAGGGTCTGAATACTTATGTAAATAAGGTATTTCTGTTTTTTATTTTGTATAACTTTGCAAAAAATTCTAAAAACCTGTTTTCGCTTTCTCATTATGCGGTATTGTGTGAAGATTGTTGAGGGGAAAAAATGTGTTTTATCCATTTTAGAATAAGGCTGTAAAGTCAAGGGGTCTGAGTACTTTCTGAATGCACTGTATGTATTTTTTTGACTGACAAATAAAATCAAACTGTACAGCGGCAATTTGATGAATGGAACGAGACATCTGTTACAAAACACCAAAAAGTTTAATGACATTTGGAGATTGCCAAACCTTTGATACTGGCTAAGCCTACAATGTACGGAAGGATGTGTTTTCTGTTTGTTGAGATTGGCATAGTATATTTATTATGGTGTTGAAAACGCAAACCATGATATTGAAGTGCCCGAAGTCGGTATCTTTTGTTTATTGGTTGTGTGGAGCATTGGCACTGAAACCTTGTTGGCGGATTTTTTTTGTTGCCTATATTTTATATAATTACTAATATGGCATCGATATATTGAAAATCTGATTTCCCCTGTCTAATCATTGTCTGCAACCGGCTGTCATGGTGGAGTAATGAAACAGGCAGGGTGAGCTTGTCTGTGGAGGTCGGCGAACCTTCTGGCCCGTAGCTCAGCGTGGCATCTACTGTGCCACAAAAGCATACTGAAGTGGCAAAGTCAATATCCACGTTTATAAACACAGGGTCGCTAAAGTTAGTTATTTGTGGGTGTAAACATTCTTTTGAGTGAATTATATGAGGGGGGAGGTTGTTACATTTATTTTACAGAACAAGGGGAGGGTCATGAGTTGGACCACCCTGAGTTGGACCAGCCCCTCCCTCCAGTAAATTTCAATCTGTCTCTAATATACACAATGAAAAGATGACTGCTGGAGCACCTACAGTATGAGGGCAGACACAACATGTGTCAGTAATTCAGTTACCCAGCTAGCACATAATGTTCTGAGAACCATATGTTTCTTCTGGGGGAATTTCAGTACTTCAGCATAACGTTTTCTAATGGTTTCCTCGTGGTTCTATTTGAAGTCATGATGTTCAAAAATGTTCTAATAATGTTATTTAAAAACAAATTCTGTTCTCAGCCTCAACAAAACTCTCTTTATCCTCTCTTGTTAAGTGTGTTCATGTATCTGAGCATTAGGCATTAGGCATTGGTCCAGATTTGCATTTATATACAGTATGTGCTACAAATTTGCATGTACCAGTGAGTGAAGTGGGTGAGAAAAGAAAGGTGGTTCCTTGGTGGACTGAAGATTGTACTGCGGCTATTCAAGAAAGAAGTAGGGCCTAGTATAGAGTATGATGTAGGACTTTGATTCCTGAAAATCGAGTTGATTTCCAATGAAAGAGAGCTCTGGTGTGTAGGGTCGTTTAAGTTTTGGTTGATGGTGATAATCTGTCTGTATCAGATAATGAAAGAGCTGACCTGTTAGAAGACATTTGCTAATGTACATAGAGGGGTTATTTTGAACAAAGTGTACAAGCAACGGGGGCTTGAGATTTGAAATGCTCATACTAATGTGTATAAGACGAGGGATATTGTTGACTCTTCTTTGGATGCTGATTTTACATTGCATGAGATGTGATTATCCCTAATAAATAGACTGTGGATGTATAGCACCAAGTTATGATAAATTGTGTTATGCAATGTTTAAATCCTAAATGTTCTACTGGGATTATTTAATAACATCTGGAGTGAAGGGGTTATAGCTTTTGGATGGGAACATGCAATTATGTTACCTTTTCTAAAGCCTTGGATCCTGTTGAACTGTTGGCGATAGTAGCTACCCTCCAGTGTCTGGAGGAAATTCAACCAGTCAGAATTGTTGTATGCTCAGATTCCCTGTCTGTATTGAATAGTTTATCATCTGGCAAATCTAATAGGAGTGACCTAGTGTTGGAGGCATTAATGTTGTTATGGAGAATCGAGAGACAATTCTGGGCAATTCTGCTGTGTCCCAGCCCCTCGGGAGTGGGCAGGAATGAAATAGTAGATCAGGTAGCCAAAAGGGCTTGAAAACAAGATATTGATATTCATGTGCCACTGGGTAGAGGTGAGGCCAAATGTAAGATTAGGGACATTATGATAGATGTGTGGAAGAAGAGGTGGGACTCATTTATATGCCTTACAAAGAAAGCTTGGTGGTCCAAGATTCAAGGGTCAGATTAGGAAGGAACAGGTGTTTTTTGCTCGGTTGCGTCTTGGACATTGTACATTGAACTCATCATTATATCTGGTTGGCAAGCATACAAATGGATAGTGAACGGAGTGTATGGTTGATGAAACAGTGAAGCATCTGTTGATGTATTGTTGTAAGTACTGGTATGTGGAAGAAAGGGAAAGATTGATGTGTAGGGTTATTGAGGTAGGATAGGGATGGGGGGTGGGGATGTGAAAGGGATTTGGGGAATGGGGGAGGGTTTATAATAGTTAGTAGGGCTCTAGTACAGGATTAGATAGGAGGGTTAAATTTCACTTAATGTTTGTTTCTTTATTCATTTAGTCTGTAAACTGGTATTGACTACACACTCCAGTACAGTACATGGCGGCATGCACCTCTAACGTTTGTTTGCAGACCGCCATAATATTACAGAAGAAGAAGGTAAGCGAAAGGAAAAGTGTCAGACTCACTTGAGAGTTAGAAACTGCTACACGAGGCTACTGCAAAAGTAGAGAACATTTCTAAATCATGGACAAACTGTCTGTCTTTTTGTTTGTTCTTTCCTTTAACACCATTGTCAACGCAGGTAAGATGTACTATCCACTTTCTCTCATTGAAGATAAATTATGTTATAAAATGTTAAATCTAGAGTTTGGGACTATAAGGTTCTTTCTGCATTTTTGTCTAAATGTAGTTATTGACATAGACTTGTTACGTTCAATGTTCTCTACTTAGATAGTACTCTAAATATCCCAATTCATGTTGTTGAGTTCAAAAGAATACAAGATCAATTTGCTGACACCAGGCAGCTGCACAGATAGGGCTCTACCTGTGCAGAGCACATGCCCCTTTGCCCTTTTGGGTGGTGGTATAATTTCCCCCAAAATGTTTATTTTTTATTTTTTGTCATTGTTTTTCGGCCCCACTGCCCGCAAGTGGTCTGTTGGTTGTGCCTGTTGATCTGCCCTGTACAGAGCTCAGCTCGCATGCGTGACCGGTTGAACCTTTTCTCAAGTCTGCCCTGTACAGATATTGCCACGTCCGGTATCCAGACATGCATGGCTTGAGAAATACGGTCACCGGTCGATTTCAGCAGTACTGCCATATCAGCATAACATTTCATTATCACTTGATAAAATGTTTTATGTTTTATTTCTTTAACCTTTCTTTAACCTTTATTTAACTAGGCAAGTCAGTTAAGAAAATATTCTTATTTACAATGACGGCCTACACTCTGGGCCAATTGTGTGCCGCCCTATGGAACTCCCAATCATGGCTGGTTGGGATACAGTCTGGATTCGAACCAGGTTGTCTGTAGTGACGCCTCTAGCACTGAGATGCAGTGTCTTAGATCAAATCAAAGTTTATTTGTCACGTGCGCCGAATACAACAGGTGTAGACCTTACAGTGAAATGATTACTTACAGGCTCTAACCAACAGTGCAAAAAAAGGTATTAGCTGCGCCACTTGGGAGCCCATATTTGATTTAGCCTACATCAATATTCAGTCTGGTTGGCTGATACTCACAGCAGAGAGAGGCAGAAAGAAAGACTTCAATCACAGTCAGAGTAAAATAAATGGAGCTAGCTAGCTCCATCTAGCCCACCCTCTTTCCCCATGTCAATCATGTCTATAGGAGGCACTAACTAGCTTAAAAACCTCTACCGGATCCGAGATCCTCCTCATCAAAAAAGCTGACTAGCATAGCCTAGCCTAACGGGACAGGGATATCATATAATATAATTTTCATGAAATCACAAGTCCAATACAGCAAATGAAAGATAAACATCTTGTGAATCCAGCCATCATTTCCGATTTTTAAAATGTTTTACAGCGAAAACACAATATGTATTTCTATTAGCTAACCACAATAGTCAAACACACAACTGCATATTTTCACCATGTTTCCACCGCATAGGTAGCTTTCACAAAACCGACAAAATAGAGATAACATTTTAGTCACTAACCAAGAAACAACTTCATCAGATGACAGTCTTATAACATGTTATACAATACATTTATGTTTTGTTCGAAAATGTGCATATTTGAGGTATAAATCATAGTTTTACATTGCAGCTACCATCAAAAATAGCACCAAAGCAGCCAAAATAATTACAGAGAGCAACGTGAAATACATAAATACTCATCATAAATCATTTGCATGCTTTTTTAAACCAAATGCATGCTTTTCAACCGTTCGCTGCCTGCACCCGCACGCCCGACTAGCATCACCACCCTGGACGGTTCCGACCTAGAATATGTGGACATCTATAAGTACCTAGGTGTCTGGCTAGACTGCAAACTCTCCTTCCAGACTCATATCAAACATCTCCAATCCAAAATCAAATCTAGAGTCGGCTTTCTATTTCGCAACAAAGCCTCCTTCACTCACGCCGCCAAACTTACCCTAGTAAAACTGACTATCCTACCGATCCTCGACTTCGGCGATGTCATCTACAAAATAGCTTCCAATACTCTACTCAGCAAACTGGATGCAGTTTATCACAGTGCCATCCGTTTTGTTACTAAAGCACCTTATACCACCCACCACTGCGACCTGTATGCTCTAGCCGGCTGGCCCTCGCTACATGTTCGTCGTCAGACCCACTGGCTCCAGGTCATCTACAAGGCTATGCAAGGTAAAGTGCCGCCTTATCTCAGTTCACTGATCACGATGGCAACACCCACCCGTAGCACGCGCTCCAGCAGGTGTATCTCACTGATCATCCCTAAAGCCAAAACCTCATTTGGCCGCCTTTTCTTCCAGTTCTCTGCTGCCTGCGACTGGAACGAATTGCAAAAATCTCTGAAGTTGGAGACTTTTATCTCCCTCAACAACTTTAAACATCTGCTATCTGAGCAGCTAACCGATCGCTGCAGCTGTACATAGTCCATCGGTATATAGCCCACCCAATTTACCTACCTCACCCCCATACTGTTTTTATTTATTTACGTTTCTGCTCTTTTGCACACCAGTATCTCTACTTGCACATGATCATCTGATGATTTATCACTCCAGTGTTAATCTGCTAAATTGTAATTATTCGCTCCTATGGCCTATTTATTGCCTACCTCCTCATGCCTTTTGCACACATTGTATATAGATTCTCTTTTTTTTTCTTTTTTTTTTTCTACTATGTTATTGACTTGTTTATTGTTTACTCCATGTGTAACTCTGTGTTGTTGTCTGTTCACACTGCTATGCTTTATCTTGGCCAGGTCGCAGTTTCAAATGAGAACTTGTTCTCAACTAGCCTACCTGGTTTTATGAAAAATACATGGTGTACAGCAAATGAAAGATAAACATCTTGTGAATCCAGCCAATATTTCCGATTTTTTAAGTGTTTTACAGCGAAAACACAATATAGAATTATATTAGCTTACCACAATAGCCAAACACACAAACGCATTTATTCACCGCAAAGGTAGCTTTCACAAAAACCAGCAAAAGATATAAAATTAATCACTAACCTTGAACAAATTCATCAGATGACAGTCTTATAACATCATGTTAAACAATACAATTATGTTTTGTTCAAAAATGTGCATATTTAGAGCTACAAATCCTGATTATACATTGTGAATACGTAGCATCGATTCACCAGAATCTCCGGAGATATTTTGGACACTCACCTAATCTGACCAAAGAACTCATCATAAACTTTACATAAAAATACTTGTTGTATGGCAAATGAAAGATACACTGGTTCTTAATGCAACCGCTGTGTTAGATTTTTAAAAATAACTTTACCAAAACATACAGCTTGCGTTATTGCGAGACAGCGCTCACCAAAACGGCGGAGAATAGGACTCAACATTTTACACAGAAATACGAAATAACATCATAAATGTTTCTTACTTTTGCTGAGCTTCCATCAGAATGTTGTACAAGGAGTCCTTGGTCCAGAATAAATCGTTGTTTGGTTTTAGAATGTCCATTTCTTCTATTGAATTCGCGCCACAATGCTAGCCAAGGTTGCTAACATTCCCATCCTCTCTTGACGCAAAGAACGGAAAACTCCAAAAGTCCCAATAAACGTTGAATAAACTGATAAAACTTGGTTGAAAAAACCTACTTTATGATGTTATTATCATATGTATCAAATAAAATCAGAGCCGGAGATATTCGCCGTGTAAACCGAACGCTTTTCAGAAGCCAATGTCGAGCTCCGCGGCGCGCCTTGGAAGACAAAGAAAATTCTTGACCTGCCACTCCAAAAGCTCTTGTTCGGCCTCAGATCAAGGTAGACACCCCATTCCACCTTCCACTGCCTGTTGACATCTAGTGGAAGGCGTATGAAGTGCATGCATATTGATAAATAAAAGCCAGTTGAATAGGCAGGCCCTGAGAAGGAGCCTCGTTTTCAGATTTTTCACTTCCTGCATGGAAGTTTGCTGCAAAATGAGTTCTGTTTTATTCACAGATATAATTCAAACAGTTTTAGAAACTTGAGAGTGTTTTCTATCCAATAGTAATAATAATATGCATATTGTATGATCTAGAAAAGAGTACGAGGCCGTTTCATTTGGGCACGATTTTTTCCAAAGTGAAAACAGTGTCCCCGTATTGACAAGAAGTTTTAATTAATTACATTTTGTGATGATGAGTGAGTGTGCTTTTTTAATTTGGAGCATGTGCCCCCTGAAAAGTCTGCTTGGCCCTCGCTGACACCATTCAAACCAATGAGGGTTTGGAGCTTTAAAGACAATTATCTCATAATCATCTTTTTGCAGATAGAACCTTATAGTCCCAAGAGCTCAATGTCCATAACTGTTCATAATATCACTCCTCTCTCAGGTCCAGGATCACATTCTCTGTGGGCACTTGCAACATACATCATCGGAGAGACGCCTTTCCCTGAGTTTACCAGTGTAGGGCTGTTAGATGATGTTCAAGTGGGTTACTATGACTCCAAAGATAAACGGTCTGTCTACAGGGGACTTAACCCAACAGACAAAATATATGATGACCTAGCTCAGGAAGGAGATTATGTATTTGAAACTATGTACCAAGATATGAAAGACAGAGCCTTTCAGCTAAAACACCACTTTAATCTCACAGGAGGTGTTCAAGTCCAGCAAAGAATGGCTGGCTGTGAGATGTTAGACAATGGTGAACCATCCATGATCATGTATAAGGAAACTTTCAATGCCATTTATACAGATCAAACAGTAATTTCCAACACAACACATTTTACATATGATGCTGGGAAACTACTACTAGGATGGGATGGGATGAGGCAAGATTTCAAAAGAACACTTTATATTAATGTTCACCTTCCCAGGTGCATCAAAACACTGAAAACATTCCTGAAGATAGAGAAGAACGTTGTGATGCGTAAAGTTCCTCCCAGACTCAGGTTGATAAAGAAAGAGGTTTCTGGAGGGTTTCAGGTGAGCTGCCTGGCGTTTGGTTTCTACCCCCGCCACATCAACCTGACCCTGCTGAGAGACGGCCAGCCAGTGACAGAACAGGAGCTGACGGGGGGGAGGTGCTGCCTAGTGGAGATGGGAACTACCAGCTGAGGAAGAGTCTGGCGGTCAGTACTGAGGAGCTAAAGAAGAGACACGACTACACCTGTACTGCCTCTCACCTCAGTCTGGACAACAAGCTGGATGTCAGTTGGGAGTCTGGGGCAGAGAGAGTTCACCTGTCCACCCTCTCAGTTCTACTGGTGATGCTGCTGATTGTTATTCTATTCAGCATTTTCATTTGTGTCAAAAGGAGGAGACGCACCGCATCACAGGCATTGTCACAACTTGCAAAAGTGGCGGAGGAAATTAACCTTTCTTCAGATTCTGCAACATAAAGGGACATATCATAATTTACTGGGTGGAGGGAGCGGGTCCAAAAGGGAGGGTTGTCAAACTTCTTATTTTTTGCTTTGGGGAGTTTTTTTTATTGGGCACAGGGGAGGATATGCTCTATTGGGTAAGTAAATGAAACAAGCTCCAGTAAACTAATATTGTATGGACTGCGCACTGTATTACTGTATTGTATTGTATGGACTGGAATTTCGCACCTTTTTCAAACCATGAACCTAGGAGAGAACATGCATTGCCGGTGCAGGACATGTGGCCTACAAAGTTATAATTATAGGCTCTCAATTTGATTTTAATGTTGAATTATAATAGGGCCTGTTTTACATTTTATAATTAGTAGGCTGATGCATGCATACCTTTCATAATGTTTCTCCTAATGTTGTGCAACATGCATATTAGCCTATGTTCTCTTTCTCCATTATTTCCTTGTTTTCAACAGTTAAATTACATATTTTGTTGTCCTGAACTTCATCATTGTAATGACGTGATTGAATAATATAGATTAAGATGCAGATGGCTTTCATTTCTCTTCACGAAGATTGAATGGTTACGGGTCTGAACAAATAACTGCTATAGCCTACAGTCACCCCGAATTCTCTCTTCTTTCAAACTCCCCAGCCTGTGGCCGTGAGTTCTATTGGCTGCTGTATTTAACATTCAGCCAACAAGAGCTTGCATCCATCCAGCTTCCAATAATGTATTAGTATAAGAAATGCTAAAAATGAATTATTCCAGCAAGCTATTCTAGTCAAGATTTTCCTGGGAGTCCAAGAGCTAAGAAACGTTTTTGAAGTAGAGGGGCCAACGGAGTGCATGGTGCGTACTGCGCAAGAAACAGGCTAGAAGTTGGAACCTTACACATAGGCCATCATTCATTAGCTACAGATAAGGATAATAACTACATTGAGGTGACGCCCAAAGCCACATGGAGATGTATAAATTAGAGGCCCATTTAGCCCTTACATTACTGTAGCATATGCTGCAGCAAATAGGGACCACAATGAAAATAAGTCCCAGAGTTTATTGTGCAATCCCAGTCATATACTGTGTAAATAAGGTATTTCTGTTTTTAATTTTGTATATATTTGCAAGAAAATGTTGCTTTGTCATTATGGTGTATTGTGTGTAGATTTTTTTTTATTTAATCCATTTTAGAATAAGGCTGTAAAGTAACAAATGTGGAAAAAGTCAAGGTGTCTGAATACTTTTCGAATGCACTGTAATATTTTTTTTACTGTAAAATAAAATCAATCAATTGATCAATCAATCCAACGGCAATTTGATGAATGGAAAGAGATATCTGTTACAAAACACCAAACAGTTTGACAAGGTAGGGAAGGATGTGTTTTCTCTTTGTTGAGATTGACATACTGACATACTGACATACTGACATTGACATGTTGACATACTGACATACTGACATACTGACATATTGACATATTGACATACTGACATATTGACAAACTGACATACTGACATACTGACATACTGACATTGACATATTGACATACTGACATACTGACATATTGACATACTGACATATTGACAAACTGACATACTGACATACTGACATATTGACATATTGACATACTGACATACTGACATACTGACATATTGACATACTGACATTGACATACTGACATACTGACATACTGACATACTGACATATTGACATACTGACATACTGACATTGACATACTGACATACTGACATTGACATACTGACATACTGACATACTGACATACTGACATACTGACATACTGACATTGACATACTGACATACTGACATACTGACATTGACATACTGACATACTTATTGTGTTAAGATTGTTGAGGGAAGAAAATGTGTTTTATCCATTTTAGAATAAGACTGTAAAGTCAAGGGGTCTGAGTACTTTCTGAATGCACTGTATGTATTTTTTTGACTGACAAATAAAATCAAACTGTACAGCGGCAATTTGATGAATGGAACGAGACATCTGTTAGAAAACACCCAAAAATTTAATGACATTTGGAGATTGCCAAACCTTTGATACTGGCTAAGCCTACAATGTACGGAAGGATGTGTTTTCTGTTTGTTGAGATTGGCATAGTATATTTATTGTGGGGTTGAAAACGCAAACCATGATATTGAAGTGCCCGAAGTCGGTATGTTTTGTTTATTGGCTGTGTGGAGCATTGGCACTGAAACCTGTTGGTGGATTTTTTATGGTGCATATATTTTATATAATTATTGTCTACAACTGGCTGTCATATTTTTTTTATGACACCTTGAGTTGGACCAGCCCCTCTCCCCAGTAAATGTAGTCTCTAATATTATTTTTGAACAATGACAAAACTTTGTCAATTGAGCTCAATTAACAATGAAAAGATGACTGCTGGAGCAGCTAGGGGGGCAGACACAACATGTGTGAGTGATTCAGTTACCCAGCAAGCACATAATGTTCTGAGAACCATATGTTTCTTAGAGCTTGGTGAGAGCATGGTTGTCCTATGGTTATATTGCATACAACCTCCCACAATGTTCTGGGAATGGTGCAGGATACCCAGCTAGCACATAACGTTCTGAGAACCATATGTTTCTTAGGTGGGAATTTCAGTACTTCAGCATAAGGTTTTCTACTGGTTTCCTCATGGTTCTATTTAAAGTAATGTTTTCAGAACGTTCAGACAATATTAGGAAACAATGTTTTTCTGTGGGAATTTCATTTTCTGCAGGTTTCCTCGTGGTTCTATTTGAAGTCATGATGTTCAAAGAACATTCTAAGAATAATATTTAAAAACATATACATTCTGTTCTCAGCGTCAAACAAACTCTCTATCCTCTATCTTGTTAATTTTAAGTGTGTTCAGGTATCTGAGCATGAGGCATTTGGCATTAGTCCAGATTTGCATTTATACACAGTATTTCATATGCTGGTTTAGCTTCCTGAGCCTGTATCCACAAAACGTTTCAGAGAAGAACATTGGTGGTATGTGCTGACAATAGACATTTTACTCCTACTCTTCAGTCTTAAGAGTCACTCCTAACCGACAGAGTTAGGACACCACATGAGCTGTCCTAACCACTGAAGAGTTACCAGCAGGTGTCTTGATAATAGAACAATGCAGTTAGTCAGTGGTTCCTTCATCACATGCAGCTGCATTTCAGTTAGTGTGTAGGGGGCGCTATTTTCACTTTGGGAAAAAATCGTGCCCAATTTAAACGGCCTCGTACTCTATTCTAGATCGTACAATATGCATATTATTATTACTATTGGATAGAAAACACTCTCAAGTTTCTAAAACCGTTTGAATTATATCTGTGAGTAAAACAGAACTCATTTTGCAGCAAACTTCCTGACAGGAAGTGAAAAATCTGAAATCGAGGCTCTCTTCCAGGGCCATCCTATTCAATTGCTTGAAATCTATGGATATACATGCACTTCAAACGCCTTCCACTAGATGTCAACAGGCAGTGGAAGGTGGAATGGGGTGTCTAGCTTGATCTGAGGTCGAACAAGAGCTCTTGGAATGACGTGTCCACAATATCCTATATTCTGAAAAGCGTTCGGTATAGACGGCTAATATCTCCGGCTTTGTTTTTATTTGATACATACTAGAAAAACATCATAAAGTAGGTTTTTTCAACCGAGTTGTATCAGTTTATTGAACGTTTAGTGCGAGTTTTGGAATTTTCTTTTCTTTGCGTGTGCGCCACATGGCTAGCTAATGTTGCTAATTCGACAGGAGAAGAGGACATTCTAAAACCAAACAACGATTTATTCTGGACAAAGGACTCCTTGTACAAGATTCTGATGGAAGCTCAGCAAAAGTAAGAACCATTTATGATGTTATTTCGTATTTCTGTGGAAAATGTAGAGTCATATTTTCCGCACTTTTTGCGGGCGCGGTCTCGCTATAACGTAAGCTGTTTGTTATGGTAAATTTAATTTTAAAAATCTAACATGGCGGTTGCATTACGAACTAGTGTATCTTTCATTTGCTATCCAACATGTGTTTTTTAGTAAAGTTTATGATGAGTTATTTGGTCAGATTAGGTGAGTGTCAGAAATATATCCGGACATTCTGGGAAAAAGTTGCTACATTTTCACAATGTTTAACCACGGTTTTCATCTCTAAATATGTACATTTTCGAACAAAACATAAGTGTATTGTATAACCTGATGTTATAGTACTGTCATCTGATGAAGTTGGTCAAGGTTAGTGATTAATTTTATATCTTTTGCTGTTTTTTTGCGATCGCTACCTTTTGCTGCTGATAAATGCGGTTGTGTGTTTGGCTATTGTGGTAAGCTAATATAATGCTATATTGTGTTTTCGCTGTAAAACACTTAAAAAATCTGAAATATTGTCTGGATTCACAAGATGTTTATCTTTCATTTGCTGTACACCATGTA
Source organism: Salvelinus namaycush (assembly GCF_016432855.1). Classification (NCBI taxonomy): domain Eukaryota; kingdom Metazoa; phylum Chordata; class Actinopteri; order Salmoniformes; family Salmonidae; genus Salvelinus; species Salvelinus namaycush. Next base: position 3,326,712 of record NC_052336.1, read on the forward strand.
TTTTTCATAAATGTTTTATGATGAGTATTTAGGTATTTCACGTTGCTCTCTGTAATTATTCTGGCTGCTTCGGTGCTATTTGTGATTGTAGCTGCAATGTAAAACTATGATTTTATACCTCAAATATGCACATTTTTCGAACAAAACATAAATGTATTGTGTAACATGTTATAAGACTGTCATCTGATGAAGTTGTTTCTTGGTTAGTGACTAATTATATCTATATTTTGTCGGTTTTTTGAAAGCTAACTATGCGGTGGATAAATAGCGTTGTGTGTTTGGCTATTGTGGTGAGCTAACATAAATATATATTGTGTTTTCGGGGGTAAAACATTTTAAAAGTCGGACATGTTGGCTGGATTCACAAGATGTTTATCTTTCATTTGCTGTATTGTACTTGTTAATGTGTGGAAGTTAAATATTTCAAAAAATATATATTTGAAGTTCGCGCTCTGCGAAGGCAGCGGAATGTTGTGGGTGTTCCGCTAGCGGAACCCCGGGGCGAGAAAGGTTATAATGTTTTGATATTTCATCAATCCATAAAAAATCTAGACCTACATTTACGTCATTTAGCAGATGCTCTTATCCAAAGCGACTTACAAATTGGAAAGTTCATACATATTCATCCTGGTCCCCCCGTGGGAATTGAACCCTGGTCCCCCCGTGGGAATTGAACCCACAACCCTGGCATTGCAAGCGCCATGCTCTACCAACTGAGCCACACGGGACCACTACACACCTACATGTAACAGTATGAGTATCTCTTGCATTTATGACAATTTCACAAGGCATGATATGCCTAAATACTTAGAACCACTAGGCTAATAAATAAACATGTTTTCATCAGATTATTTAATTACCTACATCATGTTATTTTAAGTTATCCATTTTGAACGCAATATCACAATGTAAAAAAAGATCTCTAAATTGGGCATGCCTATAAATTGTGCAACGGAAGGCATCTATAGTGGTTATGTTAACTTTGATAGTGTTTGAATAAAATTATAGACCTTTCAAAACGTTGTATGCAACATCATAGGCAAGTGACTTGATGCTTACTATGCTAAAATGATTTAGAGTTGTTAAACGGGAGTGACGATGAGTGTGTTGATAACAGCAATGTTGTGAACATTCAGCTTTTAACATCCAACAAAATGTGATAAATAAAGGTTATGCATGCCAACATATTAGTCAATAAATACAATTAGGCAAAGTGATTGTGTCAGGTGAAAATGATATCAAACGTTTTACCATTACAACATTTGATGCAAGCATTTCGCTACACCCGCAATAACATCTTCTAAATATGTGTATGTGACCAATAAAAAATGTATTTGATGTACAGCCACATTCTGTAGCGATACATCATCATGATTGGTTATTCCTCATCATTTGCAACACACATTTGCAGTTGCTACATGTGCATTTATGGACTTACAAAATAATGAAATGTACCGATTTGATTCTGGAAGAATATAACTTATGCCTCATGAGCTTAGTCCAACTGTCATACCCCATCAGAACCCAAATATATAATCTTGTTTTACTCTAATCCCAGCTAGAATAAAACATTCGGAGAGCTTGGTGAGAGCGTTTTTAGTCCTATGGTTATCTTGCATACAACCTTCCCACAACATTCTGGGAATGGTGCAAGATAGTTGCTTGGCTTTGGAACATTCTCAGCACATTTAAGGAACATAAAAAAATCTATATTTTCTTGATTTTTCGTTACTTCAACATAACCTTTCCTAAAAGTTCACACATGGTTACATTTAATTACATTTTTGGTAATGTCCTAGAAACATTGTCCAACTGGTTTGACATCGGGAATGTTGTAAAATAGTTCAGAGAACATTAAACAACTTTCTTTTGTGGGAATTTCAGCACTTCAGCATAAAGTTTCATACAGTTTTACTCATGGTTCTATTTAAAGTCATCTTCTCAAAGTGCTTTGCTCAGGCAGATAATCAGGCCGTTGGACAGAAAATGAATCTGCAAGTAGTTCGGGGGACAGCTTGTCACGCCCTGGCCTTAGTATTCTTTGTTTTCCTTATTATTTTAGTTAGGTCAGGGTGTGACATGGGGAATGTATGTGTTTTTGGATTGTCTAGGGGTGTGTATGTTAATTGGGTCAGTGTCTTGTCTAGGTGTTTGTATGTCTATGGCTGCCTAGATTGGTTCTCAATTAGAGGCAGCTGTGGTTCATTGTCTCTGATTGAGAGCCATATTTAAGGCAGCCATAGGCATTGGGTTTTGTGGGTAAATGTCTATGTAGAACGTTTGTAGCTTTTTGTATTGCACTTACGTTTGTAGCTTCACGGTCGTTTGTTGTTTTGTTTTGTTTAGTTTTGTTGTAAGTGTTCGTTTCGTGTTTCACTCGTCTCTAAATAAAAGAGCATGTATTTTTCACACGCTACGCCTTGGTCCACTCAATATCCTCAAGACGATTGTGACACAGCTCTTGGTTTTGGTCAGAGGGTTCAGAAGGGATGGGCTATAGAGGCTCTGGGGTCACCTCATTGGTGGAGCACCAATAGCTGTCAATGCGAGCGGACGGACATGGAAGACGTCTACACACTCTGTCGCAGCTTTTATCGCAAAACATCCCCAAAATACAGTTACACTCATTGCAAATGTCGTAGCACTCAATCTTGTTATAGTACTGATTTAATACCTCACCACGCAACAGTGGTGTGTGGGGGGATCACAGTGGTGTGTGGGGATCACGACATGAGTAAGAGCCTGTGTCGGGGTTCGTCTGAGTCAGGTTCTGGCAGATTGGGTGTGCATCGAGCATGGCGCACTGCTGAAACACGCCACAAAAGGTGAGGTTGGTGGCTGGACCCTTGCAGCAGTTGTCTTCCACATTGGCTTGGAAGTTGAAGTTCGTGGAGTTTGTGTTGACGCAGCCGGGCGGGTGTTGATGGTATAATGGCGATGTATGGCTTCACTCACAAACAGGGACAGTTTGCCTACAGTTGGTTCAGGAGGATCAGGCAAGGTCAACCGGTTGAGGAAGTAGTGCAGTACCAGGCTGTTCATGGTGCTCTCCTGCTATTTCTGCAGAGTGATGCCCAGGTAGAAGGGTGCCCCACCATGAAGTAGGTGATGTTGCCCTGATAACTGAGTGAGTCAGATGTCTCTTGTGCACCCTTGCTGCCAATGTCAAACTTGAGTTTATCAAAGAAGTTTAGACCTGCCAATGCCTTGACAGAGAACTTGTCTGTCGTGGACACGTAATTGGCACTGAGATAGTCCTCTTGCTCTAAGGAGGCACCTGCATCGATGCTGGTTATCACACGGTTGCCATAGCCAAGCACCATCTTCTCAGATAAATACGCTGCCTTGTTTTCTATTGCATCTGCGATCTCCTCAGCCTGGCGGACAAAGCGGCCATCCAGAGTGAAGTCAGGCTGACGTTTGGTCATTATTTAAAGATGAAATCTGTGATATTTACAGGCATTTTTGGTAATTTGAACATTTATGTATAGTATACCATTGATTTGAAGAGCATACTATCTGTTTGTTGTCTTGCAAGTTAAATTGAAAAAGTTATGGATTTCCCTCCTTTCAAATTAAGGATTGGGCCTTTAATAGAGGTATGAGAATACAATGTTCGCTACAAAGCTTTCAAAGAAACTCACCGCCCTCTAAAGTCTATTCCCAGAATGATCTCTTGTAATGAATCAATGATTCATGCTGTTGTTGTCACCTGACGTCAACAGATCCGACATTAGCTGCACTGGTCTACTTGTGCTGTGATGGAGTGAGGTGGTGATAGGAGTCAACAGTCATTAGCTGTGATGAAGTACCATGGAAACAGCTGGGAAAATATACAGGTTAAATATAGACTAACCTCGATGCAGGTGTGCACACACCACACACACACGCACAAACAATTGTAGCACATACGCATGTACACACGCACTTACACACACACACACACATACACAAACACAAACAGACTATATTTGCTTACTTTATTGAGTTAGGTGTCCTTTTTCAAACTCTTCCTAACCCAGTGTGTAATACCTACATGTTTCAAGCAGACCACCAAAGTCCCTGTGCCCAAGAATGGCAAGGTAACCTATCTAAATGACTTTCGCTCCATAGCACTCGCATATGTAGCAATGAAATGATTTTAAAGGCTGGTCATGGCTCACATCAACACCATCATCCCAGACACCCTGGACCCACTCCAATTCGTATACCGCCCCAACAGATCCACAGATGATGAAATCTCTGTTGCAGAGAACTTGCTCCTGCTCTTTCCCACTTGGGCATAAGGAACACCTACGTGAGAATGCTGTTCATTGACTACAGTTCAGCGTTCAAAACCATAGTGCTCTCTAAGCTCATCACTAAGCTAAGGACCCTGGGCCTGAACACCTACCTCTGCAACTGGATCCTTGACTTCCTGACAGGACGCCCCCAGGGGGTGAGGGTAGGCAACAACACATTCACCACAGTGACCCTTAACACCGGGCCCCTCAGGGGTGCGTGCTTAGTGCCCTCCTGTACTTCCTGTTCAACCACGACTCCAACACCATCATCAAGTTCGCCGACGACACGACATTAAGCCTATAGGGAGCAGGTCAGAGAACTGGCAGTGTGGTGCCAGGACAACAACATCTCCCTCAACGTCAGCAAGACAAAGGAGCTGATCGTGGACTACAGGAAACAGAGAGTTGAGCACACCCCCATTCACATTGACAGGAGCAGGTTGAAAGCTTCAAGTTCCTTGGTGTCCACATCACTAAGGATCCATCATGGTCCAAACACACAAACTCAGTCGTGAAGACTGGCATGGGTCCTCAGATCCTCAAAAAGTTCTACAACTGAACCATTGAGAGCATCTTGACTGGCTGCACCACCCTGTTTGGGATAGGCGTCCCGCTAGCTTCCGGTGAGACTGGAGGGCGCGCAATTCAAATAAATAATCATACAAATTATGGATATTAAACATTTAGGTACATATGTTTTATATCAGCTGAAAGCTTAAATTCTTGTTAATCTAACTGCACTGTCCGATTTACAGTAGCTATTACATGCCATGCGATGCGAAACATGCCATGCGATTGTTTGAGGACAGCGCCCCACATCCAAATATTTTTCCACCGGCACAGGTTTCATATATTCACAAATAACGATTAAATATTCAATTACTTTTTTGAAAATCACGTAAACTTTGTTATACAATACATTTCTATTGACTCCTCAGACACCCTAAGATGTAAATAAACTATAATATTTCTTACGGAAAGAAGTATGTTCAATAGGAAACCGATTGTAGCAGGTGTGTCCTGTCTTCATGGCACGCGCAAACATGAATTTCCAGACTGTGTCCCTGTACTAAAACTGATATTTCGTATTGGTTTTTGAAGTTACAAGCCTGAAACCTTGAACATAAACTGCTGACACCCTGTGGAAGCCATAGGAATTGCATCCAGGGAGCTAATTTTCAATATGACCTTGTACTTGCCTTTCTAAGAGGATGGTCTCTCAAAAAATATTCTGGTTGGTTTTTCTTTGGATTTTCTCCTACCATATCTATTGTGTTATATTCTCCTACATTATTTTAACATGTCTACAAACGTCAGTGTTTTCCTTCCAATGGTACCAATTATATGCATATCCTGGCTTCAGGGCCTGAGCAACAGGCAGTTTACTTTGGGCACGTCATTCAGGCGGAAATTGATAAAAAAGGGGTTGTTCTCTCTGCTACTGCATGTCAAGTGGTACCGATGCACCAAGTCTGGAACCAACAGGACCCTGAACAGCTTCTACCCTCAAGCCATAAGACCCTTTTTGCACAATATTTTTTTGACGCCTCACGTACGCTGCTGCTACTGTTTATTATCTGTCCCTTTATTCCTAGTTATATGTACCTATCTACCTCAATTACCTATTATGCAGGGGGCACATCAACTCAGTACTGGTACCTCTTGTATATAGCCAAGTTATTACCTCGTACCCCTGCACATCAACCTAGTACTGGTACCCCTTGTATATAGACAAGTTATCATTAATCATTGTGTATCTATTATTACTTTTATTATTACACGTTTTACTTTTTATTCAATGCAGGTTAGGAATAAAGAAACATCTGCATTCTGAGGTAGCGTGTTTCTGTACACGGTGAGCAATGTTTTCTATTTCTTGGCTGAGTCCCCTCCACAGTTCATCAACAGAATGGTCAGGTATTGGACTGTATGTCTATCTCTCTCATGTTGTGTTTTAAACATACAGAGCAGACATGGTCTGAGTGTCCCGGTTGTTATAGGAAGAGGACCAAGGTGCAGCGTGGTGAGCGTACATATTCTTTTATTTAGAAAGACGCCGAACAAAACAATACACACTACAAAACATACCGTGAAGCTAAAGGCTATGTGCCATGAACAAAGACAACTTCCCACAAAGAAAGGAGGGAAAAAGGGCTACCTAAGTATGGTTCTCAATCAGAGACAACGGTAGACAGCTGTCCCTGATTAAGAACCATACCCGGCCAAAACATAGAAATACAAAATAATAGAAAACAAAACATAGAATGCCCACTCCAAATCACACCCTGACCAAACCAAATAGAGGTATTAAAAGGCTCTCTTAGGTCAGGGCGTGACACTGAGTCACAAAAGGCACCCTATTCCCTATTTAGTGCACAACTTTTGACCACAGACCACGGTCAAATGTTATGTTCATTTGGGATACAGGCATGGGCTAAGAGAGAGCAAATGTTCTTGTCAATGGAGATAATAAATATTAAAGTAATAAAGTAAGTATGAGAATTTCTACAGTATCAGGCTACGATAGAAAGATCATCCTTTGAGGGAAACCTTAACCTTTTATTGCAGTGGCCTAAATCAGGGTCACACAGAGTGGTTATTGGTAGTCTTAAACAAATCTACTTTGAAACAAATGTATACACCTCACTCACATGGTTATGGGCTTAAAAAGAACACACCTAGACCATGTCAGATATACAGTTGACATTTATTCAATTTTGAGTTTGCATCCCAATATTACACTTTATATACATCATAGAAGACCGTTTGACATAGAAACACTGAATTTTCGGTGTTAAAAATAATAATACATGTTTATTAATTATGAAATTATAAGAAAAATGTATAATATTCCAGCCATGTGTAAGGCGTCTAGGTGTAGTAGGTAAGGCGTAGTCAGGCGCAGGACACAGAGATGAGTAATAAACGTAACTTTACTCAAAACAACAAATATTCCAAGAAGGAAAAATAATCAAGCTCACAAATACAGACCAAGTTACAACGAACAAACACGCACAAAACCATGGGGGGAACCAGGGTTAAATAAGGAACATATAATTATGGGAATGGAAACCAGGTGTGTACAATGAAGACAAAACAAATGGAAAATGAAAAGTGGATCGTTGGCGGCTAGAAACCCGGTGACGTCGACCGCCGAACGCCGCCCGAACAAGGAGAGGGACCAACTTCGGCGGAAGTCGTGACACCATGAGGCCACTAAAGGGCAATTTGGTCATTTGACTGCAAGAAAGCATCTTCATTCTTTTTGTGTTTTCATTGAGTGGAGCCTGGCCTGTAATGTCTAAATAGATTTTATTTGTTTCTAGTCTTTTTTTCTGTCTAACACAGCTGACTCTACGTACTGTATCAGTAGCTTATTAGTCTCATGTTTGTGTATAGGGCAGGAGAAGAAACCTGCACACCCAGTAGCTCTCTATGCAGCAGGCTTGGCCACCCCTACTACAAATGGGTGTTGGCTTCTCTATTTGTCTACCATTATAGTTTTCAACCCAAACTATAGTGGATTATGAGCTAGTCTAGGGTTTATGTAATTTTTAAATGACATGATGGCAAGTCGATGTCAAATCAAATCACATTTTATTTGTCACCTACACAGTAAAAGTTGTAGCACAATGCTTGTGTGCTAGCTCACTCAATATTGCAGTACAAGTCAAAAAGAACAAGTATGTATAGTACATTTTTGCAGATGCTCTTATCCAGAGCAATTAGGGTTAAGTGCCTAGTTCAAGGGCACATTGGCAGAACTTACACATAATCTGCTCAGTGATTCAAACCAGCAACCTTGCGGTTACTGGACAAACCTCTTAGCCACTGGGGTACCTGCCGCTAGACTACCTAATATGTACAGTCGTGGCCAAAAGTTTTGAGAATGACACAAATATACATTTTCACAAAGTCTGCTGCCTCAGTTTGTATGATGGCAATTTGCATATACTCCAGAATGTTATGAAGAGTGATCAGATGAATTGCAATTAATTGCAAAGTCCCTATTTGGCATGCAAATGAACTGAACTCCAAAAAAACATTTCAAACTCATTGCTTAAAAAGTTTTTGGGATGCTAGTGGTTGTATTAATTTGGGATCTATCACATCCCACAACTGTCCCAGACTATGTTTGGAATATTTATTCATCGCACAGAATAGAGTAGGTCAACTTTTGTACTATGGGGGATAATAGATTGACATAGACTAGTGCTTTTGTTGTTCATGAGGCCTACTCATCTTGTTGGCTGACATAAAGTAAATGTGTACAGTTCTTCCAACATCTTCATTTTGCGCCTCAGAATTGGATAAAGGACGCACACAGTTGCGCCCCCGATGTATCTGTCTTCACTTGTAGCCTAAAATAAATAATGGATTTATTGTGATGGTGTAGGCTATATTACATGGATTTATTAGACTCAGGTGGAACCGTTTATATGTGTGTTCATAAAATGTAGATGTTACAAACGTCTGCCTCAGTGGCTTGAAGGCTATTCGTGGAAGCCAGGAGATGTTAAATGTGTTTATGTTAATTAACGGTCAGTTACCGTGAGACCGGCAGTTATTTACTTGACAATTACGGCTGATGAAATTTCATGACCGCCACAGCCCTGTTTGTGACAGATCTGTCTTGAACCTGGTGGGTCTTCACCCGCTGGTTCTCAGTGGAGAACTTAGCATTGAGCCCTGGGAGGAAGGACACACCCACATTGATGGATTGTGATGTGGAACTGTGCTGCTCAAGCCAATTACTGATGACCTCTGAACTAGTCACAACACCAGTTAACTTCTGGGGGATGACAAACACCTCGTCTGGGATGAGGTAGACTCCGTCCTCCGTGGTCTGGCACTGGCAGTAGCTAAAGTTCATGACTCGTCCCATGTCCATGTTCCTCAGGTTGTCTCATCCCTCACCCGGGAGCACCTCCAGGGCTAGAGCAGACAGGCTGGTGCAGCACTGTGAAGCCTGTTGCTGGGAGGGCTTAGTGGGTGAGGGACACACTGGTGGAGCAGAGAGAGAATGTATGCTCTCAGAGCCATGGCTGAATCAGATGTCACCTCTATGAGGAAAAGGTTAAGAAATATGATCCTCCTCCCTTTCCCTTGTCACAAGACTGACAACAGAAGACTTACCCGCTTTGAATGTTGTTGATAAATGTTGTGGTTTTGGTAGGTTTCGGGTCACAAGACCATGGGGGACCGGGCACTCAGTGGCACGGCCCTCAAACTCTGGAACTCTCTCCCCCCAATCACCTGCAACTCTGACTGTATCACCGCTTTCAAAAACAATCTCAAACCCCACCTGTTCAGTCTGACATTCCCTTCAGCTGAGCTCACCCTTACTCAGCCCTAGCCTGTTCAGTATGACATTCCCCTCAGCTGAGCTCACCCTTACTCAGCCCTAGCCTGTTCAGTCTGACATTCCCCTCAGCTGAGCTCACCCTTACTCAGCCCTAGCCTGTTCAGTCTGACATTCCTCTCAGCTTAGCTCACCCTTACTCAGCCCTAGCCTGTTCAGTCTGACATTCCCCTCAGCTGAGCTCACCCTTACTCAGCCCTAGCCTGTTCAGTCTGACATTCCCCTCAGCTGAGCTCACCCTTACTCAGCCCTAGCCTGTTCAGTCTGACATTCCCCTCAGCTGAGCTCACCCTTACTCAGCCCTAGCCTGTTCAGTCTGACATTCCCCTCAGCTGAGCTCACCCTTACTCAGCCCTAGCCTGTTCAGTCTGACATTCCCCTCAGCTTAGCTCACCCTTACTCAGCCCTAGCCAAGCTAATTAGCTTTTATAAATGTCATTGTCTTATTCTTGTTTTGTTTTATACTCTTTGCTGTTCAGTCCTTGTATTTTTTAAAGTCGCTTAAAGTCCCATTTATTATTATTATCACAGCTATGCAACTGGACTTTCAGTTCATAGACTTTCAGTTTCATATATTAAATAAAAAAATTATATATATATATATATATATATGCATATCAAAAAGCAGATACATTAATGTCACATACAAGGGTGGACTGGCATTTCAGGCCTGTCCATTTTTTGCCCAGTGGGCCTGTCTAACTATTTGTTGGGTTTTTTTTGCGCAAAATGATCATTATCTGGCAAATACTGGGGGCCTCAAGGAAAACAATTAATAAACAAAAACTGGTAGTGTGAGTGAAAATGATTGATATCAAAATGTTTTAAATACAACACATAGAGATAAACTAAAAATATGATGGTGACTCAAGGCTCTTTGAGGAACTCTTTGACCTGACATGTCACATTATTTGCATGGCCCGATCAGCAAGGGAGGATGTTTTGTTGTTTTCATTCAGATGTCTGTACATCACCCCTCACCCTAAACCTGTTTCTGAGAAAAACACCACTTCCTGCCCACACAGAGAGGAAGTTTCCATGACGCGCTGCAGTGCATCGTGGTCTCATGGCCTACTCTCAGGTGGAACCCGTTATACTCTATGTGTGTTCATTTGAGTCAAATCTTATTTTTACACTCTGAGCAAAAAGGACGTTTTGTGTTTTACAACAGTTCAAAACTTGTTGATGTTAAAAATCATGCATGCAAGTTGAACATCAAATCAAATAATATTTTACACACACTCCAAAAACAACAGGAGTAGACCGTGAAATGATTACTTACGAGCCCTTAACCAACAACGCAGAGTTTTAAAAAATGAAGTAAAAAAATGGCTAAATAAACAAAATAAATAATTGTAACACAATAAAATAAAAATAACGAGGCTATATACAAGGGGTACCGGTACCGAGTCAATGTGCAGGGGTACGGGTTAGTAGAGGTAATTGAGGTAATATGTACATGTAGGTAGGGGGTAAAGTGACTATGCATAGATAATAAACCGAGCATAGCAGTAGTGTATGTGAAGAGTGTGAAGGAATGTGAATGTGTGTGTGTGTGGCGTAAATTTGTGTGTGTGTGTGTGTTAGCATGTCAGTGTAGTATGTGTGGGTGTGTGTGTGTTAGCATGTCAGTGTAGTATGTGTGGGTGTGTGTGTGTTAGCATGTCAGTGTAGTATGTGTGGGTGTGTGTGTGTTAGCATGTCAGTGTAGTATGTGTGGGTGTGTGTGTGTTAGCATGTCAGTGTAGTATGTGTGGGTGTGTGGTTAGAGTCCAGTGAGTGTACATGGAGCCTGTGCAAGAGAGTCAGTGCATAAAATAAGAATAAATAGTAATAAAATAAGGGTGTCCATGGAAATAGTCCTGGTAGACATTTGATAAAGGCTTGGGGGGTAGAAGCTGTTAAGGAGCCTTTTGTTGTGCGGTAGCAGAGAGAACAGTCTATGACTTAGTTGGCTGGAGTCTTTGAGAATTTTTAGGGCCTGCCTCTGACACAGCCTGGTATAGAGGTCCTGGATGGCAGGAAGCGTGGCCCCAGTGATGTACTGGGCCGTACCCACTATCCTCTGTAGCGCCTTGCGGTCAGTTGCCGAGCAGTTGCCATACCAAGATGTGATGCTTCCAGTCAGGATGCTCTCCATGGTGCTGCTGTAGAACTTTTTGAGGATCTGAGAATCCATGCCAAATCTTTTCAGTCTCCTGAGGGGGAATAGGAGTTGTTGTGCCCTCTTCACGACTGTCTTGGTGTGTTTGGACCATGATAGTTTCTTAGTAATGTGAACACCAAGGAACTTGAAGTTCTCGACCCGCTCCACTACAGCCCTGTCGATGTGAATGGGTATGTGCTCGGCCCTCCTTTTCCTGTAGTCCACGATCAGCTCCTTTGTCTTGCTCACCTTGAGGGAGAGATTTTTGTCTCTGACCTCCATATAGGCTGTCTCATCCTCGTCAGAAAACCTACTGATGGTGTTGGAGTCGTGCGTGGCCACGCAGTCATGGGTGAACAGGGAGTACAGGACGGGACTAAGCACGCACCCCTGAGGGGCCCATGTGTTGAGGGTAAGCGTGGCAGATGTGTTGTTGCCTATCCTTACCACCTGGGGGCAGCCCGTTGGGAAGTCCAGGATCCAGTTGCAGAGGGAGATGTTCAGTCCCATGGTTCTTAGTTTAGTGATGAGCTTGGAGGGAACCATGGTGTTGAATGCTGAGCTGTATTCAATGAACAGCATTCTCACATAAGTGGGAAAGGGCGGTGTGGAGTGCAATAGAGATTGCGTAATCTGTGGATCTGTTGGGGCGGTATGCAAATTGGACTGAGTCCAGGGTTTCTGGGATGATGGTATTGATGTGAGCCATGACCAGCCTTTCAAAGCATTTAATGGCTACAGATATAAGTGCTACTACGGGCCGGTAGTCATTTAGGCAGGTTACTTTGGTGTTCTTGGGCACAGGGACTATGGTGGTCTGCTTGAAACATATATGTATTACACACTGGCTCAGGGAGAGGTTAAAAATGTCAGTGAAGACACCTGCCAGATGGATTGCACATGCTCTGAGTATGCATCCTGGTAATCTGTCTGGCCCTGCGGCCTTGTGAATGTTAACCTGTTTAAAGGTCTTACTCACATCGGCTTTGGAGAGCGTGATCATACAGTCGCCTGGAACAGCTGGTGCTCTCATGCATGGTTCAGTGTTGCTTGCCTCGAAGCGAGCATAGAAGGCATTTAGCTCGTCTGGTGGTCTCGCGTCACTGAGCAGCTCGCGGCTGGGTTTCCCTTTGTAATCCGTGATAGTTTGCAAGCCATGCCACATCCGACAAGTGTCAGAGCCGGTGTAGTAGGATTCAATCTTAGTCCTGTATTGAAGCTTTGCCTGTTTGATGTGTTGTCGGAGGACGTTCTTATAAGCATCTGGATTAATAATGTCCCGCTCCTTGAAGCGGCAACTCTAGCCTTTAGCTCAGTGTGTATGTTGCCTAGAACAGGCTGTTGGGGAGTAGAAGGAGACTGTGTGTGTGCGTGTGCATGTGCGTGTGCGTGCGTATGTGTGTGTGTGTGCTTCCAAAGATGTACAGTGAATCCAGCTGCACGGAACTGACCCCAGGGACCAGAGAAGCCAAAACAGAAAGCCTAAAACAGACCCTGGAACAGACAGGGGAGACATCTTAATGGCTGACACAACTGTCTTCTGCTTCACAGCTTGAATTCTAATCCCTGACATTGTCATTAGCTGTGGAATTATTGTTTTTGCTCCACATTTCAAAGGTCCAAATCCATTGTAAGACACTCATCATTGTCATGTTTAGAGATAGACAGACAATGAAAGACACTGATGATACCATTAAAATGGCACCCTATTCCTACATAGTGCACTACTTTTGACCAGAACCCTAGGTAGGCAGGCAGACAGACAGACCCACCGACAGACCGACTGACTGACCATGTTTAGCTTCACTGCACATGTAACAGACTTGCCAGACATTGACAAACAGAGGAGAGCTTGTTCAGACTGCGGCACTTCTCCTCAGACAGAACTCCATCCTGAAGCCTTAGTGAAACCAGCTGGTTTCTGAGGCGTGGAAGAAAAGCAGAACAAACTCTGATCTCCTGTTAAATCAAGGCCGAGTGAAAAGAAAAATGTATTTTCATCTGGCTGTAATGACTTTTTACGAGTGCTACTGGCTTCAATTAACAAGCCAAAGGTTTGGCCTCCGACAAGGCAAAAGGTATTAAAGCTTTAATATCTACCTTTGTGGTGGAAGTTAAAGTGCCAGTAGTGTGCTCTCTAACCTTGACATCAGGTAAGTCAGGCCAATGCACATATACCCGGCTTTTCTCTCTCTGTGTTAATGGCTCTACTCTCTAAATAGACCATTTTTATTGCTGTAATACAATGGTCTCCTCTTTTATGCCTAATTTATACCTTACGGCAGAGGTTGTCAACAGGCGGCGCACATCAAATCAAATCATAGTTTATTTGACAGGTGTAGACCTTACAGTGAAATGCTTACTTACAGGCTCTAACCAATAGTGCGGAAAAAAAGGTGTGTGTGTGTGTGTGTGTGTGTGTGTGTGTGTGTGTGTGTGTGTGTGTGTGTGTGTGTGTGTGTGTGTGTGTGTGTGTGTGTGTGTGTGTGTGTGTGTGTGTGTGTGTGTGTGTGTGTGTGTGCGCGTAGGTAGTTAAGTAAAGAAATAACACAACAGTAAAAAGACATTTGAAAATAACAGTAGCAAGGCTATATACAGACACTGGTTAGTCAGGCTTATTGAGGTAGTATGTACATGTAGGTATGGTTGAAGTGACTATGCATATATGATGAACAGAGAGTAGCAGTAGCGTAAAAAGAGGGGTTGGCGGGTGGTGGGACACAATGCAAATAGCCCGGTTAGCCAATGTGCAGGAGCACTGGTTGGTCGGGCCAATTGAGGTAGTATGTACATAAATGTATAGTTAAAGTGACTATGCATATATGACAAACAGAGAGTAGCAGCAGCATAAAAGATGGGTTGGGGGGGGGGCACAATGCAAATAGTCCGGGTAACCATTTGGTTACCTGTTCAGGAGTCTTATGGCTTGGGGGTAAAAACTGTTGAGAAGCCTTTTTGTCCTAGACTTGGCACTCCAGTACCGCTTGCCATGCGGTAGTAGAGAGAACAGTCTATGACTGGGGTGGCTGGAGTCTTTGACAATTTTTAGAGCCTTTCTCTGACACTGCCTGGTGTAGAGGTCCTGGATGGCAGGCAGCTTTGCCCCAGTGATGTACTGGGCCGTACGCATCACCCTCTGTAGTGCCTTGCCGCCGGAGGCCGATTGAATCACCAGGCAGTGATTCAATCAGTCAGGATGCTGTCGATGGTGCAGCTGTAGAACCTTTTGAGGATCTCAGGACCCATGCCAAATCTTTTTAGTTTCCTGAGGGGGAATAGGCTTTGTCCTCTTCACGACTGTCATGGTGTCAACACTGATTGTTTTTGTTTTGATTGTTTTTGACCCCCCAAAGTTTTTAGTAAAAAATCTGTTCCCAAGTATTCCCACGAATTAAAAAAGAGACATATGTGATCATGTCTTTATATAATCAAGGTATGGACTGATTGTTATTTGCAAATCAAATTTATTTTGGGGCTTAGTTGGGGTCAATTTGTACCAATGTATTATAATTATGTTCGGGCCCCCAATCATCAATCAACAAAAATCTGCTCTTGTCTGAATCTAGTGCACACGTCTGAGTATTTTTGCTACGCAACTACAAAGGATCACCATTTTTGCATAGCTAATTCTTGTATTGCGTACTGCGTAGGGTATTAATTTATTTAAAATGTATAGGTATTTTTGTATTAAAGTTGTTGTGAAAGATGTTCTTACCTGTTTATCTTATTGTAAATCAATACAATTGATCACAAATGACAAAGAAAAGAAAGGTACGGTACTATTCCATTTATGCATCAGTATATAAATCAGCATACCGGTATATACACACTGATTCATACACAGGACAATCCACGCGCACAATCTGTTTGTTTCAGAATGTACTCATGCTGAAATGTGGTTTATATTGTCTGTTCTAATCTCCCTAATTACAATGCCTTGGTCTGTTCTTATCTCCCTAATTATAATGCCTTGGTCTGTTCTTATCTCCCTAATTATAATGCCTTGGTCTGTTCTTATCTCCCTAATTACAATGTCTTAGTCTGTTATTATCTCCCTAATTATAATGCCTTGGTCTATTCTTATCTCCCTAATTATAATGCCTTGGTCTATTCTTGTCTCCCTAAATACAATGCCTTGGTCTGTTCTTATCTCCCTAATTATAATGCCTTGGTCTATTCTTATCTTCCTAATTATAATGCCTCGGTCTGTTCTTATCTCCCTAATTACAATGTCTTAGTCTGTTCTTATCTCCCTACTTATAATGCCTTGGTCTGTTCTTATCTCCCTAATTATAATGCCTTGGTCTATTCTTATCTCCCTAATTACAATGCCTTGGTCTGTTCTTATCTCCCTAATTATAATGCCTTGGTCTACTCTTATCTCCCTAAATGCAATGCCTTGGTCTGTTCTTATCTCCCTAATTATAATGCCTTGGTCTATTCTTATCTCCCTAATTACAATGTCTTAGTCTATTCTCATCTCCCTAATTATAATACCTCGGTCTGTTCTTATCTCCCTAATTACAATGCCTTGGTCTATTCTTATCTCCCTAATTATAATGCCTTGGTCTATCTTTTCTTCCTGCTGCATTGTCATTACAAGTTTCCAGAACGATTTACCTAAAATATCAAATCTCCAATCCCAAAGTGCACTCAAATTGACAGTTTTACCTTGTTTCTCAGCCTTGTCTTCCTCTCAGTCTCTATACGGTTTTTCTTGGTCTCCATCCCAAATGGCACCCTGTTCCCTAAATAGTACACTACTTTTGACCAGAACCTATGCGCCCTATGGGTCCTGGTCAAAATAAGTGCACTATATAGGGAATAGGGTGCAATTTGGGATGCCGACTTGGTCTTTAGGGGGTGCAGATCGCTGGCGTATCAGCTTGGCTCCTAATGATGTGCTAAGTCTGTTTCATGAAGGAAAGGTAAGATGCAGGTCAGGATCTTGCTCAGTTTACTGAGCGATAACCCAGTGTGTGTGTGTGTGTGTGTGTGTGTGTGTGTGTGTGTGTGTGTGTGTGTGTGTGTGTGTGTGTGTGTGTGTGTGTGTGTGTGTGTGTGTGTGTGTGTGTGTGTGTGTGTGTGTGTGTGTGTGTGTGTTAGAGTAGTACTAACAAGCTCCGACTGATCACAAGCGTTCTGTTGTCTTACAGTAATGATTGGGCTCCAACGTTCAAAGTTGATTTGAAGTACATTGAACTTCTTCCATGTTTTCAAGCCAAGATTTTATGCTTTTATTTGTATTTATTTATTTAACCTTTGTCTACCACATCAGGAAAATCAGTTGTGTAAGAACAACATCGTATGATTGTTATGTTACTGGATTAGACAGATCTCAAGTCCACACACAGGGCAACATGTTCAAAGTGATAACATTACCAGAAACATCATTTACATTTGGCAGCATGTTTAGAAACTTTTCTTCAACAATGTGCGATATAAAGAGGTGACTAATTACAATATGTATTGCTCAGTTTACTAAACTCAAGGTTACATAATCACCTTCTTAAAACCAACATTGTTGAAGAACAGTTTCAAATGAAATCACACTGTGAGATTATAATTAGGTTTACCGTGTTTCAACTCACACTGTGAGATTATAATTAGGTTTACCGTGTTTCAACTCACACTGTGAGATTATAATTAGGTTTACCGTGTTTCAACTCACACTGTGAGATTATAATTAGGTTTACCGTGTTTCAACTCACACTGTGAGATTATAATTAGGTTTACCGTGTTTCAACTCACACTGTGAGATTATAATTAGGTTTACCGTGTTTCAACTCACACTGTGAGATTATAATTAGGTTTACCGTGTTTCAACTCACACTGTGAGATTATAATTAGGTTTACCGTGTTTCAACTCACACTGTGAGACTATAATTAGGTTTACCGTGTTTCAACTCACACTGTGAGATTATAATTAGGTTTACCGTGTTTCAACTCACACTGTGAGATTATAATTAGGTTTACCGTGTTTCTTGCACGTTGCACAATTGTTTTGCACTACAACAATGTTGACGTGATGTTTCTTCTAGAGGAGCAGTTTAGATCCCTCATACAGACACACTTTCACAGCTCCCCATCCACAGCACGTCTAACAGCTATGAATAACTGGAGCAATAATCACGTGTTATGGAATGTTGTGTCATGAGGTCAGATGTGCTTGGGTTCACAATGGATATTCAGCAGTGGTCAAAATATTGACCTCTCCTCTTCACCAGGCACAATGGATTACTATAGTGTGTGTGTGTGTGTGTGTGTGTGTGTGTGTGTGTGTGTGTGTGTGTGTGTGTGTGTGTGTGTGTGTGTGTGTGTGTGTGTGTGTGTGTGTGTGTGTGTGTGTGTGTGTGTGCAGCCGAGGTTCCTCACCCAAGCAATCTGAAGTGAATTATATCCTATACTTAGAACGTATTCTTCTATAGCCCCATTACACCCAGGGATACACAGGGACACAGGGTCTCCCCACTCAACACATCTTCTCCCTGCAGAGCAAAGTCAACAGGAACACAACAACAACAATATAGATTAGAACCACATATGGAATTCTTTTCAGATGGTCATATCATGGATCCTTTAGCTATTTGATTTACAATTTTAGGACCCCTTTACGTATAACAAAATATAATTTAAAAATATTTGGTAAAATATTGAATTTGGCCTTTAATCTATAGCCTATAGAAACCATTGAATAACACATACATAAATGGCTATACATTTAGACAAGGGATGGGGAACGATATCAACACCCATACATACTGCATGATGAGAGACTTTGTGTCAACAAGCTCCCACAGTCTCACTGCAGAATCCGATGTTAGTCCATAAACATCACATTTCGATGGTTAAGTTAAGGGTTAAGCTTTGGGATAGGGTCAAAACTAAAATGAGTGCTTAGCACTGGGATTAAGCACGAGACCCTTAGAGCTAGTGCTTGCGGCGTACGCCCATCCGACATCTCCGTACAATACGCCCTAGCAAACTGCAAGCCTACTTGATGGTAATAGTTCTCACCGTTGCCGCTAGTGGATGATTTGAAGTCATCTCACCATTGAACCTAGTGGATTATTTTAAGTCATCTCACCATTGAACCTAGTGGCTGATTTTTAAGTCATCTCACCATTGAAACTAGTGGCTGATTTTTAAGTCATCTCACCATTGAACCTAGTGGCTGATTTTAAGTCATCTCACCATTGAACCTAGTGGATGATTTTAAGTCATCTCACCATTGAAACTAGTGGATGATTTTAAGTCATCTCACCATTGAATCTAGTGGCTGATTTTTAAGTCATCTCACCATTGAATCTAGTGGCTGATTTTTAAGTCATCTCACCATTGAAACTAGTGGCTGATTTTTAAGTCATCTCACCATTGAACCTAGTGGCTGATTTTTAAGTCATCTCACCATTGAACCTAGTGGCTGATTTTTAAGTCATCTCACCATTGAACCTAGTGGCTGATTTTTAAGTCATCTCACCATTGAACCTAGTGGCTGATTTTTAAGTCATCTCACCATTGAACGTAGTGGCTGATTTTTAAGTCATCTCACCATTGAACCTAGTGGCTGATTTTTAAGTCATCTCACCATTGAACCTAGTGGCTGATTTTTAAGTCATCTCCTGACGTTTTGGGTACCTGGACGCACGTTGAATTTCACCTTGGATCTTGAGCGACCTGACTGCTCTGTACACACACACACACACACACACACACACACACACACACACACACACACACACACACACACACACACACACACACACACACACACACACACACACACACACACACACACACACACACTCCTGATGACTCGCCCACCCCATGCCAGCCAGCCAGAGTTTGGGGATTGACCGGAATCTCAATTTGGGGGAAAGAGGAACTAAGAGGAGAATGAATCTCAATTTGGGGGGAAAGAGGAATTAAGAGGGAGGAGAAGACATCCCATACACTATCTCTGTAATGACAGACATCATTTCACCCAATTACATTGAGGGATGATGCTCCAGGCATCTGCAATGGCTCACTCCCCATCTCTCTCTGCCTCTCTCTCACTGTCTCTCTCTCACTGTCTCTCTTCCTGTCTATCTCACCCTGTCTCTAGGCATCTGCAAGGGATCACTCCCCATCTTTCTCTGCTCTCTCTCTCGCTCTCTCTCTCTCTCTCTCTCGCTCTCGCTCTCTCTTCCTGTCTATCTCTCCCTGTCTCTAGGCATCTGCAAGGGATCACTCTCTGTCTCTCTCTAATCTCTCTGTCTCTATCCTCTCCCTCCCTTTGTCTTTTTCTTTCTCTCGCTGTATCTCTCTTTCTCTCACACACGCACACACACACACACACACGTTTGTTTTACTATCCTTGTGGGGACCAAACATTTGATTCCCATAAAAAAAAATCACCTAACCCTAACCTAACTCCTAACCTTAACCCTTAACCTAAACCTCAAAGCCTAAAATAGCCATTTTCCTTGTGGGGACCGGCGAAATGTCCCCACATGTCCATATGTTCAATGTTTTACTATTCATGTGAGGACTTCTGGTCCCCACAAGGATAGTAAAACCAAACACACACAGAAAGAGTCACCCTCATTACAGTTTGGGTTCCAGTGTGGCTGTATATCATTCACACTGTCAGCTGTGCATTTTGACACGTTATCTAACAGGGATGATTTCAAATCCACCCACTCCTTCTAAAATGAAACCTCGAAAAGCATACACACACACACACACACACACACACACACACACACACACACACACACACACACACACACACACACACACACACACACACACACACACACACACACACACACACACACGTAATAGCATACATTTTCTCTCGGAGACAGGTGTGCTATTTCATCCCAGTGGCGATGGGACAGCAGATGATGGTTCTAACTTCCCTCCAGACATTCAGACAGGATTCCTTTGTCCTGTCTGACTCTCAAAATAATATAATCAAATACAGCATAGTGTAAACAAACACAGAGAAATAAATAGAATAGAATAGACTGTTGCCCACAAAATGAATAAATATAATTCATTCTACATTTCCAAAAGCCATTTTCAGTGTTTTTCAGCACCGGGTGGACAATATGAAGAATAAATATTCCTTTCAATAGACCTTTCAAGTTGTTTATTAGTCGTATGTACAGGATATGCATGGTATACACCGTCCAACGAAATGCTTACTTGCAGGTTGCTTCTCGACAATGCAACAACAGTAACAAATAATAAAATATAGGACTGCAAACATAAAGTAAATGTCTCAGTAGAATAGAATACACATTTTAGCATAAGTATAATACAGGAAGGCACAAATTATAGTACAATATTTACATGTGTTCTGGGGAAGGGGGGGTTGGGGGGAAGTGTTTAAATTGTGCAGTATAAGCATTAGTAAATAAGAGTCTGGTAGCAGCAGTTGTGTGTGTAGCATGAATATATGTGTGGACCTGGAAGACTGGAAAGTGTTTGGCTCCCAAGGCTCGAGGCATTTATAATGAGTTCCAATCAACCCTGAGAGAAAACACTTTCTGCAGGAAATCAATTCAATGAAATAAATCAATTCCTTGTTGTTACTGCCAGCAAATAATTATCTTGAGTCTTAAAAAAACAGCTTCTGTTAAGCCAATTATTATTTAAATGAAAACAGAGCAAACTGCTGCTATTTAAACCATGCTCTCTCTCTCTCTCTCTCTCTCTTTCTCCCTGTTTCTCTCTCCCTGTTTCTCTCTCCCTGTCTGTCTCTCTCTCTCTCTCTCTCTCTCTCTCTCTCTCTCTCTCCCTGTCTCTCTCCCTGTCTGTCTCTCTCTCTCTATCTTTAAACTATGAGAAATCAAAGTAGGATTTAAAATAAATATGAATGTACTATTATCTATGGTTAGAAGTGTTTGATTGTTCCTGTTACAGGGTAGAGTGATTTGATAAATGGATAGATTGAAAACCTGGAGATGATCATCATTACTGTTGTCTAAGTGAAACACATGGTGGGGTTCAACTCTTTCTACTTGGTCGATTCAGGAGACTGTTTGAAATCCAATTAATTGAAAATGGGACATTATTTTCTGTGTCCCTTTCAATCGAGTCCCTGAATTGATTGAGTTGAAATGGAATCGACCGACAACCCTGCAGCGAAGATGCTGCCCTAGGCCCATTTTCAAAAAGCACCCTAGAGCAGGAGAGGTGATCTAGAATCAGTTCCCGCCTGTCCATATAAATCATTTTAGTTATGAACCAAATAGCAAAACTGGTCCTCTATCAGCAATCCTACTCCAAGACGCCCTGACCACAATGACCTCAGCAGCTAGCTGTGACCACAATGACCTCAGCAGCTAGCTGTGACCACAATGACCTCAGCAGCTAGCTGTGACCACAATGACCTCAGCAGCTAGCTGTGACCACACTGTTACAACTCAACAATGACCTCAGCAGCAGGCTGTGACCACACTGTTACAACTCAACAATGACCTCAGCAGCAGGCTGTGACCACACTGTTACAACTCAACAATGACCTCAGCAGTTAACTGTGACCACACTGTTACAACTCAACAATGACCTCAGCAGCAGGCTGTGACAACACTGTTACAACTCAACAATGACCTCAGCAGCAGGTGGTGACCACACTGTTACAACTGTAGTCTTAAAGCTCTGGTAAGGAACTGAGAAAGGTGTCGACAGTCCTATTGAGAATCAGTGAACCAGGGTGTTAATAGAACTAGGGGGCAGAGTTTTCGCTTTTGGCTAAAAAGGCGTACCCATTTGAAACTGCCTATTTCTCAGCCCCCGAAACTAGAATATGCATATAATAGTCAGATTAGGATAGAAAACACTCTGAAGTTTCCAAAACTGTAAAATGTTTGTCTGTGAGTTAAACAGAACTGATATTGCAGGCGAAAACCTGAGGAAAATCCAACCAGGAAGTGGCCCTGTTTTTGAGACCTCTCTGTTCCCATGCATTCCTATTGCCCATATAAAGGGATATCAATAAGACTTCTTTTTCTATGTCTTCCCTAAGGTGTCAACAGCCTTTAGACATAGTTTCAGACTTTTATTTTGAACAATGAGCGTGAAAGGGCACATTGCGTAAGTGGATAGGTGGGGGCTCTCCGAGTGATTTTTGCGCAAAAGTGAAAGGCAGCCATTGTTTCTCTCGGTCTTAGTGAAAAGCCAACTGTCCCGGTTGATATATTATCGAATAGATATTTGATCATAAACAACGTTTGACATGTTTCTGTGGACATTATGGATATAATTAGGATTTTTTTTCCGGCGTTGTCGCGAACGCTTTTTCCAGTAGATCCTGGGCATAACGCAGCAAACAAACGGAGGTATTTGGATATAAAAAATATCTTTATGGAACAAAAGGAACATTTGCTGTCTAACTGGGAGTCTCGTGAGTGAAACCATCCGAAGATCATCAAAGGTAAACGATTAATTTGATTGCTTTTCTGATTTTCGTGACCAAGTTACCTGACGCTAAGTGTTCTTATTGTTTTGTCGAACGATCGATAAATTTACACAAATGCAAGTATTGCTTGCGCTGTAAAGCATAATTTCAAAATCTGAGACGACGGATGGATTAACAAAAGGCTAAGCTGTGTTTTGTCAATCCATCCAGTGATGCTCTGAGATGTAACTAGGCCCTTGAAAGTTGCTACACTAGTCTCTCTAGTGGAAGTGGGTCAGTGTGTTACATTGTTAAGCATCCCCCTCACCACCAATGAATTCTGATGAAAGAGATTGAACGGGATCACAGGCACACACACAGATACACACAGATACACACAAACACACACAGACTATCCAAACCCTGGGGACTCTAGTCTAGCCACTTCTTTACCTAATTTATTTGTTTGGTCATTCATATGTACAGTCTCTCTAATGGAAGTGGGTCAGTGTGTTACATACACATACACATTCATTTACTAGTTATTTCTTTGTTTCAATTATCACCCAATGATCTAAGTTAAACCCAGTATTACAATAGACAGAAGACCTTTATGGTTGAATACACTAAAACAGACATTCCTCTTTGACACAGCACATTGTAAGTAGACTTCTGGTTCTTTTTAGTCCAGTTCCTGTGTCACATGAATGGGGAGACTCTTATCCAGAGCTATTTTCAGGAGCAATTAAGTGTCTCAAACAAGGGCACATGACAGATTTTTTTTTGCTATCTAGTCGGCTCTGGGATTCATACCAGCAACCTTTGTTTATTGGCCCAACACACAACCACTACACTGCCACCTTTTCACCTCTATGTCCTGCCACTTAGCATTGTGTGTGTGTGTGTGTGTGTGTGTGTGTGTGTGTGTGTGTGTGTGTGTGTGTGTGTGCGTGCGTGCGTGCGTGCGTGCGTGCGTGCGTGCGTGCGTGCGTGCGTGCGTGCGTGCGTGCGTGCGTGCGTGCGTGTGTGTGTGTGTGTGTATTATACTAGAACAGAGACTATAGGGTTTACCTAAGGACATTGTGTCGTCTCTGTCTGGCTGTGTGAGGACAGAATGCACAGGTGTTTAACATACAGGATCTGAAACACATCTGTCTAGCATATTCATGTGTGAGTGTCTGCCTCTGCATGTGCTGTCTGGTAAGCATCAGTTGAAATATGTCTTTAAAATCTCTTAATGATCATACCCTTTAAAAAAATGTTTTGCCTAACATGACATACCCAAATCCAACTGCCTAAAGCTCAGGACCTGAAGCAAGGATATGCATATTCTTTTGAAAGGAAACCCTTTGAAGTTTGTGGAAATGTGAATGTAGGAGAATATAACACATTAGATCTGGTAAAAGATAATACAATCCATTTTTTGGGGTCAATCCTCTTTGAAGTGCAAGAGAAAGGCCATAGTGTATTATTCCAGCCCAGGCACCATTTAGATTTTGGCAACTAGATGGCAGCAGTGTATGTACAACGTTTTAGACTGATCCAATGAACCATTGCATTTATGTTCTAAATTATGTATGAAGACTGCCCGAAGGTGCCTAATTGGTTTATTAATGCATTTTCAAGTTCATAATTGTGCACTCTCCTCAAACAATAGCATGGTATTATTTCACTGTAATAGCTACTGTAAATTGGACAGTGCAGTTAGATTAACAAGAATTTAAGCTTTCTGCCCATATCAGATAAGTCTTTGTCCTGGGATTTTTGTTGTTGTTGTTACTTACAACCTCATGCTAGTCACATTAGCCTACGTTAGCTTAACCGTCTCGCGGGGGGTACACCGATCCCGTAGAGGTTATTAACTTACTGCCAGAATGCCATCTTATGAACAGACAGACATACTCACAAACATCTTGACATCTTGACACATGCATCATTGGAACAGACAGAATGAGAGACCTTAATGAGACTAAAATCCACATGCACACACACACACACACACACACACACACACACACACACACACACACACACACACACACACACACACACACACACACACACACACACACACACACACACACACACACACACACACACACACACACACACACACACACACACAGTACCCTACCCCAGACTGAGAGTCCAGCAATGCTGCAGTGAGACAAAGGGGAACAAAGGTTTCATAACAGAACATGACAGTATCTCTATCAACCTCATAGTGACCTCTAATGAGGGGACAGAACATGACAGGACCTCTATCAACCTGATAATGACCTCTAGTGAGGGGGACAGAACATGACAGGACCTCTATCAACCTCATAGTGACCTCTAATGAGGGGACAGAACATAACAGGACCTCTATCAACCTGATAATGACCTCTAGTGGGGGGACATAGCATGACAGTACCTATATCAACCTGATAGTGACCTCTAGTGGGGGGACAGAACATAACAGGACCTATATCAACCTGATAATGACCTCTAATGAGGGGACAGAACATAACAGTATCTCTATCAACCTGATAATGACCTCTAGTGGGGGGACATAGCATGACAGTACCTCTATCAGCCTCATAGTGACCTCTAGTGAGGGGACAGAACATAACAGGACCTCTATCAACCTGATAATGACCTCTAGTGGGGGGACATAGCATGACAGTACCTCTATCAGCCTCATAGTGACTTCTAGTGGGGGGACAGAACATAACAGGACCTCTGTCAACCTGATAATGACCTCTAGTGGGGGGACAGAACATAACAGGACCTCTATCAACCTCATAGTGACCTCTAATGAGGGGACAGAACATAACAGGACCTCTATCAACCTCATAGTGATCTCTAATGAGGGGACAGAACATAACAGGACCTCTATCAACCTCATAGTGATCTCTAATGAGGGGACAGAACATAACAGGACCTCTATCAACCTCATAGTGACCTCTAGTGGGGGGACAGAACATAACAGGACCTATATCGACCTGATAGTGACCTCTAGTGAGGGAACATAGCATGACAGCCAGAAAGTAACATCTTAGAAAACGTTGTAAATTGCAGAGTTGACCTTTCTCATGCATCTTTCTTCTTTATAACTTGTCTTGTGTCGTTATCATGTGAGGTTGGACGTAAGGGAAACTATTTATATTCTATTATATTCTGCATGTTCCCCCTTTAGGTTTTACAGATGAAGAATAAAAAGAAAACATCAAGTTTGAGATGTTCGTGTAAGAGTTTCAGTCATGTGGGAAAGAGAAGGGATCATCTCAAAGTATGTGTCCCAAATGGAACTCTATTCATATAGTGTAGCACTTTTGACCAGAACCCTATGGCCCCTGGTCAAGCATAGTGCACTATATAGGGAATAGGGTGTCATTTGGGACGAATCTAAAAAATGCTATTTGTTCCCAGGTTCTTTCTCCGGTCTTCACAAAGAGTCTTTGTAGCAGGGCAGGATTAGACAGCTGTATTCATTTTCACACACACACCAGAGAGGTTCCAGCGTCAGGCAACGGTGACAGGTCCAAATAGAGAAAGTAAATAAACACCAGTCAGAGGCCTGGGAAACCCACCTTGCCTGTGTGTGTGTGTTGTGGTGTGGTGTGGTGTGTGTGTGTTATTGTGTGGAAACCCACCTTGCCTGTGTGTGTGTGTTGTGGTGTGTGTTGTGGTGTGGTGTGGTGTGGGTGTGTGTGTGTGTGTGTGTGTGTGTGTGTGTGTGTGTGTGTGTGTGTGTGTGTGTGTGTGTGTGTGTGTGTGTGTGTGTGTGTGTGTGTGTGTGTGTGTGTGTGTGTGTGTGTGTGTGTGTGAGTGTGGGGAAACCTCTTTCTCTTCTCCTTATGTTCTCCCCTCTCTCTGTCACAGTTTAAAGTTCCATGACAGTCAGGACTACACAGGGTCTCTGTGTCATGGGGCTTCTAATGAGTAGGCTTCAAACACATGACAGAACATGAGAATGTAAATGTGTATTTGTTGTTCCTGAAGAGCAAAATAATTAAATGCAAATAGATTGTTTTTGCAAATCAGGAGATTACGATGTGTCAGCACGTTATATTTACAAGGCATCTCCAGTACATTGCAGTTAATCAACTAGAGGGCAAGAGCATGCGTTTCAACAACTCTTCATTTGAAAGTCTTTGGCTGTTTGCAGAAATGTATATGTGAACGTATTCCTTTTGGAGGTTGTGTTGCAGCTCAGCACACTGCTTTCAAAACAACTGTAGGGAAAACTGTAGCAGTCATGAGATAACAATTCATCTCCACTATAAAGAAAGTCTCCCCTTGAGGTTGGAGTCAAAGCTTTCCTGTTCAGAAACGTAGTAACTATTGAATAGAATGAAAGGTGTTTATATGGGACATAGAGGAGTAAGAGAGAAAAAGAGCTGCTAAATCAGCTAAAAACACTCCTGTGTTTCTTTCAACAACAAAACATATGTTCAAAGAAGATCAGTCTCTTTCATCTGAGCTTCCCTCCAAAATTGCATTCTCTGCAAAAAACAAAACAATTCTGCCCAAAATGGATAATATTCACCGTTTTCTTTTCGGCATGATTAACACGATTACCAAACCGTCAACAGACGGTTGATACTTTACCCGTGGCCTAATTTGCTAAGACAGTCCTCTAAAAAGATAAACCTTCTGCTAGGACATGATACGTTTGGGCTCAGGGATTTACTTTAATCCCTAATGTTTGAACAGAAGGCTTTGGTTGCTGGCACGCACACTTACAGCAACTTAATCAGCATGAGTCTCCTGCTCACATTCCTATCAATCAATCAAATGTATTTATAAAGCCTGTTTTTACATCAGCTCATGTCACAAGGTGCTTCTACAGAAACCCAGCTTAAAACCCCAAACAGCAAGCAATGCAGATGTAGAAGCACATTCCTATGTTCTTGTCTTCTGTCCCTAACATCTCCCACAACATGATCTGATTCCCCAATGTAGAGAGAGAGCAAGAGACCAATAAGCATCATAAGAGAAAAAGAGGAGAGAGACAACAAGAGGAAGAGAGTTGGAGAGAGAGAGAAATAACACCAGCTAATTTGTGTGACGCTCCAGCCATGTGTTTTCAACGTCTTTTGTACTGTTTGATCCCTGAGACAGAAATAAAGAGTATGGTTTGTATGATGACACAGTGCATCTGCAGGAGGGACATTGAGGAGGGGAAACCAGTTTTGGTTTCTGTGTTTTGGGGTTTCTGCTGACTGGCAGGAGAGGAGAGGGGAGCAGAGGGGAGGAGGGGGGGGGGGAGAGGGGAGCAGAGGGGAGGAGGGGAGAGTTAGAGCATGTATCAGCTCCACACACGAGCGCAGAACTTGAGCTGGTGGACCTAAAAATTAACACAGAGGTGTCAAACCAACCCAACAGGAGAAATCAGTAACATCACCTCTCTCTTTCTCTCTGCAGAACGCTCTAAAATAACCTGCTCTAGTTGCGACTTTAGCAAAGTTCAGCTAGAGTTCACTGGCGCTCCTCTCCCTTTCCAATAGGGTGAGCCTTTCATGTCTGTGCTGGCTCACTGTCTCGACTGCAACAGCAGCAGCAAATGCAGTCTGTTTGAAGCTGCCACCCAATTTATAGTAGTAGGTTCCATAACGAGCTCAACTTTTTCAGGATCGGTGTTCCCCGTGGGACAGTTGAGCTAATGTAGACAAATGCAATTAGCATGAGGTTGTAAGTAACAAGAACATTTCCCAGGACATAGACATAACTGATATTGGCAGAAAGCTTAAAAGGTCATTATCAAACAAACAGCATGCAGCAACAGAATGCCTTTAATTAGCTGTGTGAGCATGTAGTAGGGATAAGCACTGTATGCTCCCTCTAATTCTCTCTCTCTTTTTCTCTCTCTCTCTCTTTCTCTCTCTCTTCTCTCAGAAGACCTGAGACCTAGGACCATGCCTCAGGACTACCTGGCCTGATGACTCCTTGCTGTCCCCAGTCCACCTGGTCATGCTGCTGCTCCAGTTTCAACTGTTCTGCCTGCGGCTATTGAACCCTGACCTGTTCACTGGACGTGCTACCTTGTCCCGGACCTGCTGTTTTGGACTCTCTCTCTGCCGCACCTGCTGTCTCTAACTCTGAATGATCGGCTATGAAAAGCCAACTGACATTTACTCCTGAGGTGCTGACCTGTTGCACCCTCTACAACCACTGTGATTATTATTATCTGACCCTGCTGGTCATCTATGAACATTTTAACATCTTGGCCATGTTCTGTTATAATCTACACCCGGCACTGCCAGAAAAGGATCGTCCACCCTTCAGAGCCTGGTTCCTCTCTAGGTTTCTTCCTAGGTTCTGGCCATTCTAGGGAGTTTTTCCTAGCCACCGTGCTTCTACATCTGCATTGCTTACTGTTTGGGGTTTTAGGCTGGGTTTCTGTACATCACTTTGTGACATTGGCTGATGTAAAAAGGGCTTTATAAATACATTTGTTAGAAATTTGATTCATATCCATCAGATCTAAATGCGTCCCAAATGGCACCCTATCTCCTATGTAGTTCACTCCTTTCGCCAGGGCTTGGTCAAAAGTAGTGCACAACACAGGCCATTGGGTGCCATTTGGGACGTAGTTTGTCACTCCAATATACAGAACAAGATAGAGACAAGGCTCGCTTCTGCCATCTAGTGCTGATTGATTGACATGTCGGCTACTGTCCGGTACCAATTGATTTCATTTATTTGATTGTTAAAGACACACTGTGGTCAAATGAAGAGTAGTTAGTTCTCATATTAAAACAGTGAATTACTTGAAGTTTGGTCTAGTGGTAGCTCTGCCTACTCTGGGACACACATACCTGCAGGCAACGGGGTCATGAATCCCACCTACTGTAGGCTTATCCAATGGCGACCCGTCATTCAGGGCAGCCCCACCTTTTTGGGTTGCCTGTTTTGCATGTTATTTTAAAGGCAGTAAATGAAGCTGAATGAACTGTTTCGCTGCCAGACAAGGCTCAGCTGATAGCCAGGTGTAGCAGTGGTAAGGTGTTGGGACTGCTGTTGGGACTCTGAGGTTGGGACAGCTTTATGTTGGGACTCTGAGGTTGGAACAGCTTTATGTAGGCCCTAACAGTTTGTGGGCATAACAAAAAATTGTTGTTTGCCCCACCAAGATTTACATGCTAAAATCGCCACTGGACCTATCTGTCTCCCTCTCTACCTTCCAACTGTCACTGTCCAGAAAACAAAAATATGTAAAAAAGCAACAAAATGTATACTACTGAACTGTTGGCTATTGCAATAGCGTTTAGAAAACGATGTACTGAAGGCTAGTGTCATTAAAGATTGAAAGCATTTTAGTTTTTCTATCTTTGGTTTTTCTTTTTTCAATGACAGCGGACTGGGATGTCCTTTGGTCCACATGTCTGTCTGAAAAGACCAGAACAATGTGAAGATAAGGGAGCTGTCTGAACTCTGACCAGCCTCTTCAGAACAAGTCTAAACGGAGTGATTATTTCCCTGCAGTCTGTTTCTCCTCTGTTTGGTTAAGTCTCTCACATCCAATTTGTCTTCATTTCTCCAAGCTGTTGCTGCTGCAGAGCCTGACCACCTGGGGGTAGAACCAATTAGAATACAGTGTTTACCATACGGCTAGTGAGCCTCTCTGGGGAAGGGGGTGGGGGAGAGAGAGGGAAAGAGGGGGGAGAGTGAGAGAGAGAGAGAGAGAGAGGGAGAGAGGTGGGAGAGAAGGAGAGCCTGCAGATGCATCATGCTGATTGAAACTGAGGGGGAATGTTCATTACTGTACCTGCATCTTTACTAGTCCACTATATTATGACCCATCAAGGACATATACAGCATACACCCTATGCATCTTACTATGCTGAACAAAATATTGAACAAAAATATAAACGCAACATGCAACAATTTCAACGATTTTACTTAGTTACAATTCATATAAGTGGGTGGGACTATGCCCACCCATGGCTGTGCCCCTGCCCAGTCAATCATAATGAGTTTTTCCCCACAAAAGGGCTTTATTACAGACAGAAATACTCCTCAGTTTCATCAGTTGTCCGGATGGCTGCTCTCAGATTTTAGAATGGCCTTTTATTGTCCCCAGCACAAGGTTCACCTGTGTAATGGGCATGCTGTTTAATCAGCTTCTTGATATGCCACACCTGTCAAGTGGATGGATTATCTTGGCAAAGGAGAAATGCTCACAAACAGGGATGTAAACACATTTGTGCACAAAATCTGAGAGAAATAATATTTCTGTCCATATGGAACATTTCTAGTATCAACACTTTACATGTTGCGTTTATATTTTTGCTCAGTACACATAACGGGCTGAAAAGAGGCCATACATAATATCATGCTGTTTTGAAGGGTGGGGCTGCAGACATGGATTTTGTGTCTGGAAATGAAAGAATGAGCCAATGGTTTAATGAAAGGCATCCGTTGACGACTGATGCCAAACAGAGATGATTGTCCGACAAAACAATGTTCAAGTTTTTATGCATATGCTTCTTGTCCAAAAATAGTTAATTTGACTTGAATTTTAAAAAACGGGCAATGATGAATGCATTTCGTTTTCATGCCTCTCAGTGCACCTAGTCACCGCTGACTACTGGGAAGGTTCACAAACTGCAAATGTATATCAATCCACTAGGGGGAGCCATCAGGCTGTTTACGAATCCAGCCACTGGCCGTGTACAGCTTCCAGAGGACTAAACTGCGATGCAAGATAGAAAACCCTGAGTAATTCTAAAGCTAAACAGCTTCACGTTCCAACTAAGGCTACATTTGTGACGAAATCAAAATTAAAGAAAAGTTTATCTTGTAAATTCAGCAGCCTTTGGTGTCACTGACTGGTCTATTCTTTGTATTATGTATCGTTAATGACGTATTTCATGTTTTACTTTGCGAGAAGTTTTATAGGCATTCTGTCATTGCTAAATATGTAATGTGATAGGTATTTCATTATTACTATATTTTAACACACAAAAAACATTAGATTAATAAAATATTTAATCAGTCGTCTTTCTCAAATAAAGGGGATGATGACACAATTTTTGCGAGAGAGAGAATCTGATTAATCGGTCTTCAACACGCGACTCAGACGCTTCATTCAGGTATAAATTGAGTTCGTCCTAAATTAGCCTGCCCGGAGCAGGTTAGTTCTAAACGATTCGTTGCGATAGAAATGTACCTGGCTAAAAGGTGAGACACTTTCGTGTCACCAGTTATCCCGAGTTGAACTCAGAGTTGACCAAAGTTACTTCACTACCTTCTCAAACCAGATTCATAGAACAGGGCTCTGGTGAGCTGTCTGTAATATTAGTTTAGACTCGATTTGCTGAGCTAGGACACCATTATCAGAGCAGGTTAAATGTAATACCAGTAGTAATGACAGCCGCTATAATGTTTCGTTTTAATGCTTAGTTGATTCGTGCCGTTCGCAGACAGCCACACGCACAGCAGAATTATCACCAACGCATTTTATTTATTAGCTTTTATGACCTAGTGGTGTTTTCACAAAAACATTTGCTCAATTAAACGATAATATGGCTCATTCGGCAGCTGCAAGTTTATTCAAATTGAGGCATGCATTAAGGGGGAGATATAAAGTGTACTTTATGTAAATTACCTGTGTGTTTAAAATATTAGTTTGAAATGTTTCCCTTGGTAGTTAAGGCTTTTAAAGTAAATCTTATGCTAATTACCATAACATTGTGGTTGCTGTATGGCGTATTTTTTGGTATAGTTAGTTGTAGGCCTATTTCTTTCACATGCCATTTGTTTCAGGGTCCAACTGAGGGAATTCAATTGATTTAAGCATGAGTAGTTTTATTCCCAATACTACTATGTTTTTTCATAGGAGAATTTGCCTCCCATCCCTCTCTTATATCTAACAAATTACACTTCTTCCACAGATAAAAACCAAGCACACACATTTTCATCAGAAAATTCAGCTGTTCTAGTTTGTTTATCTGATATGGTTTAACATAGGCCAATAAAGACATTTCAATCTTGAATCCATCTGATGAAACAGACAACCCTTATCGAATCAAAATCACATTTTATTTGTCACATGCACCGAATAGAACTGGTGTAGACTTTATCGTGAAATGCTTACTGATGAGCCCTTCCCAACGATGCAGGGTTTAAAAATAATACAATAGTAACGAGGAATAGAATAAAATACACAGAGTGGAGCTATAGTACCAGTACCAGATACATTTTCAGAGGTACGAGGTATTTGTAGTAGATATGTGCAGTGCCTTCAGCAGTGGCGATTTTAGCATGTAAATGTTGTTACACCTGGTTATCAGCAGAGTCCCAACACCTTACCACTGTTACACCTGGTTATCAGCAGAGTCCCAACACCTTACCACTGTTACACCTGGTTATCAGCAGAGTCCCAACACCTTACCACTGTTACACCTGGCTATCAGCAGTCCCAACACCTTACCACTGTTACACCTGGTTATCAGCAGAGTCCCAGCACCTTACCACTGCTACACCTGGCTATCAGCAGAGTCCCAACACCTTACCACTGTTACACCTGGCTATCAGCAGTCCCAACACCTTACCACTGTTACACCTGGTTATCAGCAGAGTCCCAACACCTTACCACTGTTACACCTGGTTATCAGCAGAGTCCCAACACCTTACCACTGTTACACCTGGTTATCAGCAGAGTCCCAGCACCTTACCACTGCTACACCTGGTTATCAGCAGAGTCCCAACACCTTACCACTGTTACACCTGGTTATCAGCAGAGTCCCAGCACCTTACCACTGTTACACCTGGCTATCAGCAGAGTCCCAATACCTTACCACTGTTACACCTGGTTATCAGCAGAGTCCCAGCACCTTACCACTGCTACACCTGGTTATCAGCAGAGTCCCAACACCTTACCACTGTTACACCTGGTTATCAGCAGAATCCCAGCACCTTACCACTGCTACACCTGGTTATCAGCAGAGTCCCAACACCTTACCACTGTTACACCTGGTTATCAGCAGAGTCCCAACACCTTACCACTGTTACACCTGGCTATCAGCAGAGTCCCAACACCTTACCACTGTTACACCTGGCTATCAGCAGAGTCCCAACACCTTACCACTGTTACACCTGGCTATCAGCAGAGTCCCAACACCTTACCACTGTTACACCTGGCTATCAGCAGAGTCCCAACACCTTACCACTGTTACACCTGGCTATCAGCAGAGTCCCAACACCTTACCACTGTTACACCTGGTTATCAGCAGAGTTCCAACACCTTACCACTGCTACACCTGGTTATCAGCAGAGTCCCAACACCATACCACTGTTACACCTGGTTATCAGCAGAGTCCCAACACCTTACCACTGTTACACCTGGTTATCAGCAGAGTCCCAACACCTTACCACTGTTACACCTGGCTATCAGCAGAGTCCCAACACCTTACCACTGTTACACCTGGTTATCAGCAGAGTCCCAACACCTTACCACTGTTACACCTGGTTATCAGCAGAGTCCCAACACCTTACCACTGTTACACCTGGTTATCAGCAGAGTCCCAACACCTTACCACTGTTACACCTGGTTATCAGCAGAATCCCAGCACCTTACCACTGCTACACCTGGTTATCAGCAGAGTCCCAACACCTTACCACTGTTACACCTGGTTATCAGCAGAGTCCCAACACCTTACCACTGTTACACCTGGCTATCAGCAGAGTCCCAACACCTTACCACTGTTACACCTGGCTATCAGCAGAGTCCCAACACCTTACCACTGTTACACCTGGCTATCAGCAGAGTCCCAACACCTTACCACTGTTACACCTGGCTATCAGCAGAGTCCCAACACCTTACCACTGTTACACCTGGCTATCAGCAGAGTCCCAACACCTTACCACTGTTACACCTGGTTATCAGCAGAGTTCCAACACCTTACCACTGCTACACCTGGTTATCAGCAGAGTCCCAACACCATACCACTGTTACACCTGGTTATCAGCAGAGTCCCAACACCTTACCACTGTTACACCTGGTTATCAGCAGAGTCCCAACACCTTACCACTGTTACACCTGGCTATCAGCAGAGTCCCAACACCTTACCACTGTTACACCTGGTTATCAGCAGAGTCCCAACACCTTACCACTGTTACACCTGGTTATCAGCAGAGTCCCAACACCTTACCACTGTTACACCTGGTTATCAGCAGAGTCCCAACACCTTACCACTGTTACACCTGGCTATCAGCAGAGTCCCAACACCTTACCACTGTTACACCTGGCTATCAGCAGAGTCCCAACACCTTACCACTGTTACACCTGGCTATCAGCAGAGTCCCAACACCTTACCACTGTTACACCTGGTTATCAGCAGAGTCCCAACACCTTACCACTGTTACACCTGGTTATCAGCAGAGTCCCAACACCTTACCACTGTTACACCTGGTTATCAGCAGAGTCCCAACACCTTACCACTGTTACACCTGGTTATCAGCAGAGTCCCAACACCTTACCACTGTTACACCTGGTTATCAGCAGAGTCCCAACACCTTACCACTGTTACACCTGGTTATCAGCAGAGTCCCAACACCTTACCACTGTTACACCTGGCTATCAGCAGAGTCCCAACACCTTACCACTGTTACACCTGGTTATCAGCAGAGTCCCAACACCTTACCACTGTTACACCTGGCTATCAGCAGAGTCCCAACACCTTACCACTGTTACACCTGGCTATCAGCAGAGTCCCAACACCTTACCACTGTTACACCTGGTTATCAGCAGAGTCCCAACACCTTACCACTGTTACACCTGGCTATCAGCAGAGTCCCAACACCTTACCACTGTTACACCTGGTTATCAGCAGAGTCCCAACACCTTACCACTGCTACACCTGGTTATCAGCAGAGTCCCAACACCTTACCACTGTTACACCTGGTTATCAGCAGAGTCCCAACACCTTACCACTGTTACACCTGGCTATCAGCAGAGTCCAAACACCTTACCACTGTTACACCTGGTTATCAGCAGAGTCCCAACACCTTACCACTGCTACACCTGGTTATCAGCAGAGTCCCAACACCTTACCACTGTTAAACCTGGTTATCAGCAGAATCCCAACAGCAGAGTCCCAACACCTTACCACTGTTACACCTGGATATCAGCAGAGTCCCAACACCTTACCACTGTTACACCTGGCTATCAGCAGAGTCCCAACACCTTACCACTGTTACACCTGGTTATCAGCAGAGTCCCAGCACCTTACCACTGTTACACCTGGCTGTCAGCAGAGTCCCAACACCTTACCACTGTTACACCTGGCTATCAGCAGAGTCCCAACACCTTACCACTGTTACACCTGGTTATCAGCAGAGTCCCAACACCTTACCACTGTTACACCTGGTTATCAGGAGAGTCCCAACACCTTACCACTGTTACACCTGGTTATCAGCAGAGTCCCAACACCTTACCACTGTTACACCTGGTTATCAGCAGAGTCCCAACACCTTACCACTGTTACACCTGGCTATCAGCAGAGTCCCAACACCTTACCACTGTTACACCTGGCTATCAGCAGAGTCCCAACACCTTACCACTGTTACACCTGGTTATCAGCAGAGTCCCAACACCTTACCACTGTTACACCTGGTTATCAGCAGAGTCCCAACACCTTACCACTGTTACACCTGGTTATCAGCAGAGTCCCAACACCTTACCACTGTTACACCTGGTTATCAGCAGAGTCCCAACACCTTACCACTGTTACACCTGGTTATCAGCAGAGTCCCAACACCTTACCACTGTTACACCTGGCTATCAGCAGAGTCCCAACACCTTACCACTGTTACACCTGGCTTATCAGCAGAGTCCCAACACCTTACCACTGTTACACCTGGTTATCAGCAGAGTCCCAACACCTTACCACTGTTACACCTGGTTATCAGCAGAGTCCCAACACCTTACCACTGTTACACCTGGTTATCAGCAGAGTCCCAACACCTTACCACTGTTACACCTGGTTATCAGCAGAGTCCCAACACCTTACCACTGTTACACCTGGCTTATCAGCAGAGTCCCAACACCTTACCACTGTTACACCTGGTTATCAGCAGAGTCCAACACCTTACCACTGTTACACCTGGCTTATCAGCAGAGTCCCAACACCTTACCACTGTTACACCTGGTTATCAGCAGAGTCCCAACACCTTACCACTGTTACACCTGGCTATCAGCAGAGTCCCAACACCTTACCACTGTTACACCTGGTCTATCAGCAGAGTCCCAACACCTTACCACTGTTACACCTGGCTATCAGCAGAGTCCCAACACCTTACCACTGTTACACCTGGCTATCAGCAGAGTCCCAACACCTTACCACTGTTACACCTGGTTATCAGCAGAGTCCCAACACCTTACCACTGTTACACCTGGCTTATCAGCAGAGTCCCAACACCTTACCACTGTTACACCTGGCTATCAGCAGAGTCCCAACACCTTACCACTGTTACACCTGGTTATCAGCAGAGTCCCAACACCTTACCACTGTTACACCTGGTTATCAGCAGAGTCCCAACACCTTACCACTGTTACACCTGGCTATCAGCAGAGTCCCAACACCTTACCACTGTTACACCTGGCTTATCAGCAGAGTCCCAACACCTTACCACTGTTACACCTGGCTATCAGCAGAGTCCCAACACCTTACCACTGTTACACCTGGTTATCAGCAGAGTCCCAACACCTTACCACTGTTACACCTGGCTATCAGCAGAGTCCCAACACCTTACCACTGTTACACCTGGTTATCAGCAGAGTCCCAACACCTTACCACTGTTACACCTGGCTATCAGCAGAGTCCCAACACCTTACCACTGTTACACCTGGTTATCAGCAGAGTCCCAACACCTTACCACTGTTACACCTGGTTATCAGCAGAGTCCCAACACCTTACCACTGTTACACCTGGTTATCAGCAGAGTCCCAACACCTTACCACTGTTACACCTGGTTATCAGCAGAGTCCCAACACCTTACCACTGTTACACCTGGTTATCAGCAGAGTCCCAACACCTTACCACTGTTACACCTGGTTATCAGCAGAGTCCCAACACCTTACCACTGTTACACCTGGTTATCAGCAGAGTCCCAACACCTTACCACTGTTACACCTGGTTATCAGCAGAGTCCCAACACCTTACCACTGTTACACCTGGTTATCAGCAGAGTCCCAACACCTTACCACTGTTACACCTGGCTATCAGCAGGGTCCAACACCTTACCACTGTTACACCTGGTATCAGCAGAGTCCCAACACCTTACCACTGTTACACCTGGCTATCAGCAGAGTCCCAACACCTTACCACTGTTACACCTGGCTATCAGCAGAGTCCCAACACCTTACCACTGTTACACCTGGCTATCAGCAGAGTCCCAAACCTTATCACTGTTACACCTGGCTATCAGCAGAGTCCCAACACCTTACCACTGTTACACCTGGTTATCAGCAGAGTCCCAACACCTTACCACTGTCTACACCTGGTTATCAGCAGAGTCCCAACACCTTACCACTGTTACACCTGGCTTATCAGCAGAGTCCCAACACCTTACCACTGTACACCTGGTTATCAGCAGAGTCCCAACACCTTACCACTGTTACACCTGGTTATCAGCAGAGTCCCCAACACCTTACCACTGTTACACCTGGCTATCAGCCGAGTCCCAACACCTACTACTGTACCACTGAGAGTCCCAACACCTTACCACTGTACACCTGGTTATCAGCAGAGTACCTTACCCTTACACCATGCTGCTCAGCAGAGTCCCAAACCTTACCACTGTTACACCTGGTTATCAGCAGAGTCCCAACACCTTACCACTGTTACACCTGGCTATCAGCAGAGTCCCAAACCTTACCACTGTTACACCTGGCTATCAGCAGAGTCCCAACACTTACCACTGTTACACCTGGTTATCAGCAGAGTCCCAACACCTTACCACTGTTACACCTGGCTATCAGCAGAGTCCCAACACCTTACCACTGTTACACCTGGCTATCAGCAGAGTCCCAACACCTTACCACTGTTATACCTGGCTATCAGCAGAGTCCCAACACCTTACCACTGTTACACCTGGTTATCAGCAGAGTCCCAACACCTTACCACTGTTACACCTGGTTATCAGCAGAGTCCCAACACCTTACCACTGTTACACCTGGCTATCAGCAGAGTCCCAACACCTTACCAGACTCTGCGATAACCAGGTGTAACAGTGTAAGGTGTTGGGACTCTGCTGATAACCAGGTGTAACAGTGGTAAGGGGTTGGGACTCTTGTGATAAAAAAAAAAAAACCAAGTGGATGGTGTAACAGTCGTTA
>NC_052336.1:3366321-3438821 GCF_016432855.1 Salvelinus namaycush
TAAAGATAGTTTAGGAAACAATACATCTTGTTTACGCGGTGTCTAACAGTACAATATTTACAGTGGTGTCACAAGTCAAAGAACAGTCGGAATAGTACAACAAAGTACTGTCACCCGAGACAAAGTACAACGGTCAGAGTGGTCACAATGGTCAGAGTAGTCACACTGAGGCTTTGATTATATAGATGGTGTTAAGTTATATGGTGTTACAATAGAGCGTTTTAAAACAGAGTGTGTTAAAATAGACTTGTTAAAGCAGACAGTGTTATAATTAAGAAATAAGGCACGATGAGGTGTGGTATACGGCCAATTTACCACGGCTAAGCACTGTTCTTAAGCACAATGCAACGCGGAGTGCCTGGACACAGCCCTTAGCCGCGGTATATTGGCCATATACCACAAACCCCCGAGGTGCCTTATTGCTATTATAATCAGGTTACCAACGTAATTAGCAGTAAAAAATAAATGGTATATGGTCTGATATACCACTTCTGTTAGCCAATCAGCATCCAGGGCTCGAACCACCCAGTTTATAATGGAGTGTTGATAGCTACGCGTCTAATCTTTGGTTTTGGCGTCAGTTCATAAACTCACACTGTGGCTTTGCTTAAATAGATGGTGTTGGAAAAGTGTGTTAAAACACATGGTTTTAAGATAAAGTGTTTTCTAGGAGACAGTTTAACAACAGAAAGGATAATAACGGAGTGTTGATAGCTACGTGTCTAATCTTTGGTTTTGGCGTCAGTTCATAAACTCACACTGAGGTCTTGATTATCTCTGTCTGGCTTCCTGGAGCTCACTTTCGGACCTGCTGATTGGGTAGCTATGGATCAGGGGTGTGGCATGCTGTGGTAGTGTGGCCTGGGGATTGGCTACCTACAGTAAAGATCAGATTTTCTTCCCTTCTCCTACCCTTTGCTCTCTCATAAAGACCCATATAAAGGCTAATTCTACTTTAGAACAGTCCAGTAAACAGATCGAATAGAATAGAAAATAATAGAATAGAATATTATGGAATAGAATATAATACATATGTGATTGTATTCTATGTTATTTTGGGTTACAAATAATACGTACATAACAAGAAAGGTAAGTGTAGAGTATTTTATCCCAGTCCCAGAGGATAGCACATGACCGTATTAATGAAAACAATTATTTCCAAAGTGGTCCTCCTGGGACAGTGAGTGTTTTGAGGTCCAGGAGTGATAGGCTTAATCTGGGTCTGGAAAAGGAGCCCTGGACTGCAGGTCTGTCTGGCCAGAGTCCAGGCAGAACATCCCACGGATGAGTGGTGAACAGGGCTCCGTCCCAAATGGCCCCTGTTCCGTACATAGTGCACTACTTTTGATCCTAGCCCTCGTTAAAAGTAGTGCACCATGTAGGGAATAGGGGGCAGTGTGGGATGGAGCCTTGGAGAACAGGAGAACCCTGACCTCTCAGAGAAGACAATTGCATTACAGTCACATTACATTGGAGAAGGAGCAGTGTCAATCAGTCACAGCCCAGCACTGTGTGTGCATCCAAAATGGCACCATATACCCTATATAGTGTACCATAGGGCTCTAATTGAAAGTAGTGCACACTACAGGATATAGGGAATAGATGCCATTTGGGACCCACCCTGTAACAGATCTTAGTACACATCTGTAATGACAGTTGTTTCCCTTTATATTATATTAGGGACAACACATTCTGAGGTTCTAGTTGCAGGCTGTAGCTTTGTAATACCAACACTTATATTGACTATACAACTAGAAATATGTCATATCACCAACATTTTACTAAACGGAAAATGTTTATTTTTGCAAGGGTTCATATGTGCAATATGGCTGTATTTGTAGCCTACAGAGACTTTATATGGAGGTTTTATGTTAATTCTACAGATACGTAATCCCTACACCAGGCTCTTTAGCTCCTTACGTTACTAAATACACTGAAAAGAATGTAAACGAAACATTCAACAATTACAGTTCATATAAGTAAATCAGTCAATATAAATTAATTATAAGGCCCTAATCTATGAAGTTCACATGACTAGGAATACAGATATGCATCTGTTGGTCACCGATACCTTTTAAAAAAAGTTGGGGCTTGGATCAGAAAACCATTCAGTATCTGGTGTGACCACCATTTGCCTCATCTCCTTCACATAGAGTTGATCAGGCTGTTGATTGTGACCTATGGAATATTGTCCCACTCCACTTCAATGGCTATGCGAAGTTGCTGGATTTTGGCGGAAACTGGAACACACTGTCGTACACGTCGATCCAGAGCATCCCAAACATGCTTAATTGGTGGTGACATGTCTGGTGAGTATGCAGGCCATGGAAGAACTGGGACATTTCAGCTTCCAGGAATTGTGTACAGATCCTTGCGACATGGGGCCGTGCATTATCATGCTGAAACATGAGGTGATTGCGGCGGCAGTGGGCCTCAGGATCTCGTCACGGTATCTCTGTGCATTCTAATTACCATCCATAAAATGCAGTTGAGCCAGTGGCCATCGAAGTTGAGAATTTGTCCACTGAAATCAGTTACGAAGCCAAACTGCAGTCAGGTCAAGACCCTGGTGAGGACGACGAGCACACAGATGAGCAGTTTGTGCAGAAATTATTTGGTTGTGCAAACCCACAGTTTCATCAGCTGTCCGGGTGGCTGGTCACAGATAATCTCGCAGGAGAAGAAGCCGGATGTGGATGTCCTGGTCCGGCGTGGTTACACGTTGTCGGTTGGACATACTGCCAAATTATATAAAACGTTGTTGTAGGCGGCTTATGGTAGAGAAATGAACATTAAATTATCCGGCAACAGCTCTGGTGGACATTCCTGCAGTCAGTACGCCAATTGCACGCTCCCTCAAAACTTGAGACATCTGTGGCATTGTATTGTGTGACAAATTTTAGAGTGGCCTTTTATTGTCCCAGCACAAGGTCCATCTGTGTAATGTATAATCAGCTTCTTGATATGCCACACTTGTCAGGTGGTAAAAGAGAAACGCTCACTAGATTGTTGTGTGTATGGAACATTTCGGGGATCTTTTATTTCAGCTCATGAAACATGGGACCAACAGTTTACATGTTGTGTTTATATTTTTGTTCAGTACACATTGAAAAGCACATTGAGAAAGTAACATCTGAAATAATCTCCTAGATATCACCATATAAAGTAGCACGCCTGTTGAATGCAAAATGGTCTGTTGTTGAAGCCAAGCGACCCAGCCCATGTTGTTAGACCTACTGGCTCACAGTCACAGCCCAGCAGTAAAGGCTAATGCTGATGCTGTGTTTCACAGCCCATTTCACGTGAGCATCGTGTGTATGTGTGTGTGTGTGTGTGTGTGTGTGTGTGTGTGTGTGTGTGTGTGTGTGTGTGTGTGTGTGTGTGTGTGTGTGTGTGTGTGTGTGTGTGTGTGTGTGTGTGTGTGTGTGTGTGTGTGTGTGTGAGAAAGAGAGTCTGTCTCTGTGGTCATAAGGCTATGAATGCATCAGTGGTTAAACCCCTGAACTAATGTGGAGCAGCTGCCGGCTTACGCTCCACAACAGTCCCCTCTCACTGGCTGCCTCTCCTGGCCAGTGACAGTCAATCACAACCAACATCTCACAGCTAGCCAATCACATCCAGCAATTCAAAGCTACTCGTTCACAGCTAGCCAATCACATCCAGCAATTCATAGCTACTGGCTCACAGCTAGCCGTTCACAACTAGCCAATCGCATCCAACCAATCGAATCCAGCCACTCCTAGCTAGCTGCTCACAGCTAGCCAATCAGATCCAGCCACCCCTCGCCAGCCTTTCACAGGTAGCCAATCACGGGGGACCTGATTCGGCATTGAGATAAGCGTGCACAATTTGGACCTTCGTGTAAGGCATGCGTTGATGTGGGACAACGGGAGACTTAAGTGAAAACTCAAGATAAACGCATGGATCTAATTTCAGAATACCATCCAGAGAGGCAGGCTTTGTGGTTCATCCCTGTGTTGCTCAGTCAGGGCACCTAATCCCACAGTTCTGGGGTAAATCTGAATTGGCACACTATTCCCTTATTCCCTTATTATTGCACTACTATTAGCTA
Organism: Salvelinus namaycush; assembly: GCF_016432855.1. Taxonomy (NCBI): domain Eukaryota; kingdom Metazoa; phylum Chordata; class Actinopteri; order Salmoniformes; family Salmonidae; genus Salvelinus; species Salvelinus namaycush. Next base: position 3,370,394 of record NC_052336.1, read on the forward strand.
AAGCCCTCAGCCCTGTTATTTCAATGATCGTAGTGCTCTACTTCTGCCTTAGAGCCCTATGGCAATAATAAGACCTATTACTTCAATGATCAACTCTCATAATGTAAATCTTAATAATGATAATATGTACAGTATTTCCCCCATACCTTTCTATAATAGTGATCTTTGTGAGCCGGAATAGAAAGCACCAGCCTCTGGGGGCATGGTGTGTAATGGGTCAGAAACAGGACATATCTCAGTCTGCCCCAGTAGAGGTACCAGGACTGATCTGGGTCAGGGAGTAATGACGTTACTATATCGAACACATCAAACCATGCATACGCAGTACTATCTAGACACAGTCACTGGGTTCAGACCCACTCATTTCAGTGAGTCTCTAATTTGAGATGAATAAAATATAGCTAGTTATTTTATCCTGATTAACACAGTGTCAGAGCGTGGTTAGAGTGTAATTGTGTATTTACCTCGGGCGAGCAAGAGATCCAGGCCTCCACAGCAGTATGTGGGGACATTGTGTGTTGGAGCTTTATGATGTGTATGTGTGTGATGTGGTGTATCAGAGCATTTTAACTACTGAAGTAATTATAGCCTGCCTCCTGCTGTAAAAAGGATGTGTATCAATGTGGCTCTATTGACAGTGAGAAATCCATACACACACACATACACACACAGCCTACACATTCACACAAACACACACGCAAGATACGCATTCACGCACATACACACATGTATGCAGACATATACACACAACTACACACACACACACACACACACACACACACACACACACACACACACACACACACACACACACACACACACACACACACACACACACACACACACACACACACACACACACACACACACACTTCACCATAAAAGCACTAGCAGAAGATTCTAATGGTGGACAGTCCACTTAAATTGATTTTTGTTGTGATGCATGGACCTCTTACTTTATTTTACCCAAATTAAATCAAGCATACTCATTGGTTGTGGCTTGTGTGAATCCCATCCCTACTACAGTCTTTGACGGTCCACAGTGAGCCTGTGACGATTTTCTTAGTGTGAAACTGTAGATATTATGGATTTTTGTGTGTGGATCACTGCGCAGGGTTTCACCTCAATGATATCAGATTAATCCTTCTTCATGATAAGAGCATTGCTGTTTTCTTGCTTTATGCAATCCTAATATCTCTGTGTGCTATATTATCTGATGATAAAGTATCTGTGTCCTAGCATATCTGTGTGCTAGTATCTCTGTGTGCTAGTATACCTGTGTCCTAGCATATCTGTGTGCTAGTATCTCTGTATGCTAGTATATCTGTGTGCTAGTATTTCTGTGTGCTAGTATATCTGTGTAGTAGTATATCTGTGGGCTAGTACATCTGTGTGTGCTGGAGTGTCTGTGTGCTAGTATCTCTGTGTGCTAGTATCTCTGTGTGCTAGTATATCTGTGTAGTAGTATATATGTGTGCTAGTATTTCTGTGTGCTAGTATATCTGTGTAGTAGTATATCTGTGTGCTAGTACATCTGTGTGTGCTGGAGTGTCTGTGTGCTAGAGTATCACTGTGCTAAATTATGTCTGTGCGATAGTACATCTGTTCTATAGTTCCAATATGTTATAGTATCTATGCTAGAGTATCTCTGTTATAGTATCTATGCTAGAGTATCTCTGTTATAATATCTATGTGCTACAGTATCTTTCTTCTATGCCTTTACTAACAGTTCCCATTGTTTCTCTCTTTTTGCAGAGCAATGCGTCTGGTCCTGTGGAGAGCCAGTGGATTTCACAGTGATTCCCGTCCACGACTCGGATATACAGAGTTGGAGTTTTGACACAAGCTCATCTAAGCAGTGTGTCTGCCTGGGGGTTGACGCTCCCTCCACCGTCCCTCCTCCCCCCTCCTCCACCAACACCACCACCACCAACACTACGGCTGGCTCCTCCACCGCTGGCTCCTCAGTCCGAGCAGAGCTGCTCCACTGCATCTTTAATAGACGTCTCTCAAAGCATTGCCTTCCATGGTTTCTGCCCTGCTCCAGACCCTATCATCTTACATTGTGAAGATTTGCAAAGGAATGTTTACAAAGAAATTGGCGAATCCCACAAAGAAGAAAGAGAGTAGCGACAATAAAGAGCCCAAATTGACCACCACTGATTTGCGTGACCAAGGTAACCTGACTACGACACTCTCCACCACTCTGAAAACCACAGTGAAAAAAATCAGCAAATGCTCTTCGGCGCGTAACATCTCTCTTGAATTAGACGACGGAAAAAACGACTGCTCATCTCTCTCACCGACTTTCAGTTACCGTGTAGCGATAGCGAATGGACTCCCGAAAAACGCTCTTCTGCTGAACAATAATGAGAGTATCTTCCAGGAGATCCTCTCCATTAATAGCGAATACTCTGACTCCCTGAGCGAGGCCAAACCTGTGCGTAGATTCGATGAGCAGAAATCTCACACCATGCCAGTGAGACGGAACAGGAAGAGCCTCATTAGTCTGGCGCCCTCCGATGGCAGCTCAGAGGGTGAGAGGGTGGAGCGCTCAAGTCTGCACACTCTCCGACTTGGCGCGCTACGCAAGCTGAGGAAATGGAAAAAGAGTCAGGAGTGCGTGTCTTCGGATTCCGAGGTGAGCAACTGGAGGAAGACCCTGGGTATCCGGAGCAAGTCCCTGGACCGGGCTGGGCGACAGCAGAAGTCGACCTCTGCCTTAGAAGCCGGCTCCAGCTCTACAGGCTGCATCAACCAAACCCAGGATGTGATGGAGATGATCTTTAAGGAGCTGCAGGGCATCAGCCAGATCGAAACAGAGCTTTCAGAGCTCAGGGGACACGTCAACGCCCTGAAGAACTCCATCGACGAGATCTCCTCCAGCGTGGAGGTGGTGCAGACCGAGATCGAACAACTGCGTACTGGCTTCGTCCAGTCCCGGAGAGAGACGCGAGACATCCACGACTACATCAAGCAGGTCAGCCACCAGGCCAACAAGGCCAGCCTGAGGTTCATAAACGTCCCTGAGGAGAAGCTGGAGAAAACTGAGAGTCTCATCTATCTTATTCTAAAGGACAAAATGGGATTTGCTGAAGCACATAAAACACTTAAAATAGAGCTAGCCCATCGGTTAGGGCAGCAAAGAGAATGTTCCAATGCAAAACCTAGGCCTATTATTGTAATATTCTCAACCCCCTCAGATAGAGATTTAGTTTTGAAAAAATGCTACAAACTGAAGGGGACTGGTATATCTGTATCCACTGATAGCTTAACGACTCATGACGTGAAGGAAAAGAAAGATAAAGGAGCTATGTCCTCTTCTCAAACCTACGAGAGCATGGACATTAAGGTCTCAGCCAAGGACAAAGCTGAGAGTGATGACTGGGACTCTATGGACAGTGACAAGGAGCTAGATGAACTAAACAGGAACAAATATGCAATGGTGGTGTCTAAGCCTGTTCACAAACATAAAGCAGATAAAAAGAGGCACGGTCACCATGAGCACGGTAGCCGGTCTGCGGATGAGGCTGGCTACTCTGCCTCAGTTCACTATGCTGATGACTCCTATGATGAGTCTGACAAAACCTCCAAGCCCTACTATGGTGACCTCACCCCCGGCTGGCTCTCTCAGAGCGACTACTCCACCCCCAAGCTCAGCCGCTCCGAGTCTGACTGCTCCAAGCTCTGCCAGTCCTACTCTGAAGACTTCTCAGAAAGCCAGTACTTCAGCCGGCCCAATGGCAGCTCTCTACTATCCTCCTCAGACCAGGAGCTGTGGCAGAGGAAGCAGGAGGACATGGCGTCATCGTGGTACGCCAGCCAGACCCTCAGCCAGGAGAACCCTCCGTACGCTGAGCCCAACGAGGCCGAGACGACCGAGACCATCGACAGTGGGGTGAGCAATGGGCTGGTCTGCATGTCTGGGGATAGGAGCCATTACAGCGGCTCACAGCTGTCTCTGCAGGGAGACCTCTCCCCATGGAAGGACTGGCCTCACCTGGAGCAGGGAGCAGACTCCGGGCTGGACGCTTCCACAGAACAGAACCTGGTGTCTGAGGTCAGCAGCCCCTTTGACCCAGCTGCCATTCCTGGCTTCCCTGAGAACATCACCAAGTGTCAGGAGGTGGACCTGGCATTTGAAGGGGAGGAGACTTTCATGTTGGATATGGTGGAAAGCACCCTATTGGACACCGCCCCGCTGGAGATCACCCGACTGGAGAGTGCCCGGCTGGGTAGTGCTCCCCCCACTACTCTTTATACAGCCCCTATCGTAGCGAAAGAACCTGTTGTAACCCCGCCTGTCCATAAGCCTAAAGCTAAAGAGACTGCTAAAACGCTCCCTAAAGAAACTTCTAAAGCAGCTTCTAAAGCTAAAACACCTCCTAAAGAGTTAGCTAAAACTGTTCCTAAAGAGGTTGCTAAGACTATTCCTAAAGAGGTTGCTAAAACACCTACTAAAGAGTTAGCTAAAACTGTTCCTAAAGAGGTTGCTAAGACTATTCCTAAAGAGGTTGCTAAAACACCTCCTAAAGAGTTAGCTAAAACTGTTCCTAAAGAGGTTGCTAAAACTGTCCCTAAAGAGGTTGCTAAAACTATTCCTAAAGAGGTTGCTAAACCTATTCCTAACGAGGTTGCTAAAACTATTCCTAAAGAGGTTTCTAACACTATTTATAAAGTGACTTCTAAACCGGCAAAAGAGGTTGCTAAATCAATTGCTGAAGAGGCTGCTAAAACTATTAAACTAAGAGAAACAGCCAAAATGATTCCTAAAGAGAAAGTTAAAACACCTCCGAAAGAAATTGTTAAAGTTATTCATACAGAGGCTCCTAAAACTCCTCTGAAAGACACTCCCATAACAAGCCCAAAAGAAACTCCCAAAACAAGTCCGAAAAACACTCCCAAAACAAGTCCAAAAGAGGCTGTGAAAATACTTCCCAACAACACTCCTAAAACAAGTCCAAAAGAGGCTGTGAAAACACCTCCCAGAGACACTTCTAAAACTCGTCCAAAAGAGACACCTAAAATGGTTCCTAAAGGGGCATCTAACACGCTTCCTAAAATGGCAGCTAAAGAAGCCCCTGAACTATCCACCCAAACATTCCCTGAGCTTGATGTCAAACACAGCTTCCAACCGAGCCAGACCAAGTCATCCACCATGTACCGTAGCCAGAGCGAGATCCGGTCCGAGAAAGTTGTAGAGGAGGTGCCCAAGTCCTGGAGCAGCCGCCTCAGCATCGACCTCACCGACAAAGCTCCGTCCTTCAGCTTTGGGTTCGGCTCCACCCTGAAGAAGGCAAAATCAGCCCTGGAGGTGGTGTGGAAGTCAGGCCCTCCACCTAGTGCCGCTCCCCCGGAGCCACCCCCAGACTCAGGCTCCTTCATGGGCCGCTTCCGCACACTGTCCACCTCCACGGCCAACGACTCCAGCACCACCATCGACTCAGACGTCTACACAGATTCCTTCGTCTACAAGGCTGAAGATGAAGATGAGGCTGCCGCTGGTGACCAGCTGGAGGACAACGAGACCGCCTATGTCGGGGTGATGGAGCAGGTCCTGGCCAACCTGGAGAACCGGTCCAACGCCAACGACACAGAAGAGACAGAGGAGTTTGAGGAGCCCATACTGGATTATGATCCTGATGCCTCTCAGGATTATGTCTCTGAAGACTATGAGGCTACCACCCAGGATTACGAGGACTCTGAGGAAGTTGAGGCCACCCAGGAGGCTGCAGTCGTTCTGGAGTATGACTGTAGTCTGGACGAGCAGTACGACGAGGAGTACAGTGAGGATTACATTGATGATGCCATGACGGGGGACACGGCAGAGGACACAGCAGCGTATGAGGCCATGGTGGAGTATGTTGAGGTGGAGGAGCCTGACGAGGAGGAAGAAGAGGAGGAGGAAGAGGAGTTAATGGAGGACATGGAAGAGGGGGATGAGATGGAGGAGACCTCCGAAGCGTCTGCGTCGGAGAGGACGGAAAACCTAGAGGATGAGAACAAAAACATTCCAGAGAAGGAGGAGATGCCTGCAGAGGCTCCGCCCAAAAAGCGCATCCGTCCTACATTTAAGGAGGCTGCGCTGAGGGCCTACAGGAAGCAGATGGACGAGCTGCAGCAGCAGATCCTGGCTGGAGGTAGCTACACCTTCTCTTTACTACATTTTACCTCACTTTACTACACTACACTTTACTTCACTTTACTACACTTTACTACACTTTACTACACATTACAACCTGATCTGGTTCGCACTGTATAACCAACTGCTATGGTAGTTGTCATGCCAAGTTTGACCATTGGATCTGGCAAGACAGCACAAACAGATCTGGGACCAGGCTGCTACACTTTATCGTATCTCTTTACTCATCTTTGGCATTGTACCAGTGTAGTGCAGAAAGGGTTACACTATATTACTCAGAGTTTTACTCAGTCCAGGTCATAAGGTTCAAATTATGGTATGTATGTCATAACAAAGTCATTACATCATCCACTGTGGATATCAGTCATACAGTTAACAGTACAGTAACATGTAAAGTATGCACTATAAAATAGATATGTTTGTGTACTATCTGACTTTTATCCATGAGATTTGAACACAGACATTTATCTGAGTTGAGATGTGGAAAGATTCGTGTCAGTTGAACATGTCTTTGGTAGAGAATCCTTGAGGATCAGATAGAGGCCTGTAGTGGAATATGTATGCTCTGAGCTCCTGGAAACCCCCAGCGTCTGTTCCACTGGTGTTGGGATTTCAGGGACTTTTAGGTTGACTTTGACTGTTTGATTTGCTCCTGGCATCTTCTGGAATTGGTCATGGATTTTGTGCTTGATGCTAATATGAAGGGACGACTGTTTTCTTTGAAGGTGGGCAAGGTTAGTGTCAGGGTTAGAGGTATGTATAACATAATCCTCGTGGTGCAGCACTTTATAGCTGACTTAAACTGATGGATTTTTATTTTAGAATGCAAGGGTCTTTTTCAATTAGAGAGTTGTCTGATTTTTTGTGAGTATGTCTCTTCCTCATGAACATTTAATGGATCTAAAACGGTACAACACCCATGTTCCAGGGAACAATGCAATCAGATTAGTTCAGACTCGAACAACATGGATTCCATCCATTACCATCGACCATCAGGGATATTCAGACAATGAAAGCAAAAAAACGCACTGTTTCTGACAGCTTAGAAATATGAACTAAAAACTAAACCTCAAATTCAAGTGGTGTGTGTTTACCATGCCTGGAGCCACGTTATCCTTTCCATTTAGTGAACTAGGTCTATTCTCCACATTAGCCTTTCCATTTAGTGAACTAGGTCTATTCTCCACATTACCCTTTCCATTCAGTGAGCAAGGTCTATTCTCCACGTTACCCTTTCCATTTAGTGAACTAGGTCTTTTCTCCATATTACCCTTTCCATTTAGTGAACTAGGTCTTTTCTCCATATTACCCTTTCCATTTAGTGAACTAGGTCTATTCTCCACATTACCCTTTCCATTCAGTGAACTAGGTCTATTCTCCACATTACCCTTTCCATTTAGTGAACTAGGTCTATTCTCCACATTACCCTTTCCATTCAGTGAACTAGGTCTATTCTCCACATTACCCTTTCCATTTAGTGAACTAGGTCTATTCTCCACATTACCCTTTCCATTCAGTGAACTAGGTCTATTCTCCACATTACCCTTTCCATTCAGTGAACTAGGTCTATTCTCCACATTACCCTTTCAATTCAGTGAACTAGGTCTATTCTCCACATTACCCTTTCCATTCAGTGAACTAGGTCTATTCTCCACATTACCTTTCCATTCAGTGAACTAGGTCTATTCTCCACATTACCCTTTCCATTTAGTGAACTAGGTCTATTCTCCACATTACCCTTTCCATTCAGTGAACTAGGTCTATTCTCCACATTACCTTTCCATTCAGTGAACTAGGTCTATTCTCCACATTACCCTTTCCATTCAGTGAACTAGGTCTATTCTCCACATTACCCTTTCAATTCAGTGAACTAGGTCTATTCTCCACATTACCCTTTCCATTCAGTGAACTAGGTCTATTCTCCACATTACCCTTTCCATTCAGTGAACTAGGTCTATTCTCCACATTACCCTTTCCATTCAGTGAACTAGGTCTATTCTCCACATTACCCTTTCCATTTAGTGAACTAGGTCTATTCTCCACATTACCCTTTCCATTTAGTGAACTAGGTCTATTCTCCACATTACCCTTTCCATTTAGTGAACTAGGTCTATTCTCCACATTACCCTTTCCATTTAGTGAACTAGGTCTATTCTCCACATTACCCTTTCCATTCAGTGAACTAGGTCTATTCTCCACATTACCCTTTCCATTTAGTGAACTAGGTCCGTCAATGCTTTTAGTGGAACTTTGACCAACTTTTAAGAGTTTGATAATAATGTCAAAATATGATTTGTCTTATTGCTCTGCTATTACATTTCCCCTTGGGATCTGCTGAATCAACCGGTATACCTTAGACTAAGGCTGGAATCTCATGAAACCTGCTGAAATTATATTATTATTTCGCTTAAAAATGCTCATTTTGATTAAAGTGAATATTAGATTTGTTTTGTTACACCTCAAAAAACGTGATTTAATTAATCTGATTTCACTTACTGGAATAATGCTTTTTTCTGCAGCTCAGGTTTACAGACAAAACCGCAAGCTTAATCAGACAAACATATGGCCAAAGAAAAATGATTTATGGGTCAGTATGAGTGGTTATTATTGATTTAGTGAAGCAAACAATGAACTGTTTTAAGTGGAATGAAGAAAGGTTTTTAAATCAGAGCTATGGCGGGACCAGGGGAATAGCCTGTCTCTTGTTTAAAGTGAACAAGCTCTTGACCTACATGTGGTAGGAGCTATAGTGCACGGCTACACTCACAGCACAGCACAGCACACACACACACACACACACACACACACACACACACACACACACACACACACACACACACACACACACACACACACACACACACACACACACACACACACACACACACAGCACACACACACACACAGCATGCACAGATACAGCAGTAAATCATGTACACAGTATATTGGATACAGCAAACTCACACTAAATGAAATATACAGTATAGGCTAATGGATACAGCATACTCACACCTATATCTTAAGTAAGGTATGTAGGATACAACATACCCCTTTATTATAGACACATTATATTAAATATAAATACATACAGTACATATTTTCAAAGACTTGATCTTTTAGCAGGGGGTGTACTTTGCACTTTTCCTTGGTAATTGGTTTCATTACCAGGCAAGCTAAAGCAAACACACCTCAAGCATTGTAAAGTATTAGATGCTTGTATTTTACCCAGTTCAGATATGGCTACAGCTAATGCTGCTGCTATTGTTATTACTTGTTATTTTGTCATTGCTAGTTATTTTGCTATTGCTAGTTATTTTGCTATTGTTTATTCTATTGCTATTGCTAATTCTGTTTCTAGTTATATTGCTATTGCTACATCTATTTCTATTGGTAATTAAAATGTATTTTGCAATTGCTATAGCCTAATCTATTTTTATTTCTGCAGCTACTACTATACTGTACATGCATGAATACAGCTACAGCTACTTACAGCTACAGCTATTGCTACTAACACTGCTGTTGTTAGTGTTAGTGTTACAGCTGCCACTACTGTATTGAGATGCTAATTTGGGCTCCCAAGGGCATTCTCTAACCAGGTCAGCCTTGCTTAAAATATGTATATGAGTTTTGTATGGTAGTGTACTGTAGCCTCTTTCTACTACTACTGCTGCCATTGTTGGCTGCGGATGGTTTTTCCTGGGAGAGGCAGAGAAAGGCAGACCCTGGTCCTGGCACACTGTGCCACATTCTATAAGCGTCTATATATAAAAGCTGCAAATAAAGTGGCATTAAAAAGGAAAGCAGGAGAGGGAGTTGTGTTATGTTAATTGTTGTGATGCGGTCCTACTAACTCTGGGCCTAGATTGCTGTTCAAATACCAATACTCTCAGTTGACTGGCTCTGTGGCTCTGCCCTGGCTCCAGATCTGCAGTAGTCAGAAACAAACTGGCCAAAGGACAGTCAGGCAAATGCCAGATGTGTTGATCCATCTATAGCCAAGTGGACCAGTCTAAATTGGGTTTTTATGCACAGAATTATCATTATTTGGCTAATAATGGGGGCCTCAAGGTAAAAATTGGCTGGTATGTTTGGATTTCTGGTCCCAGTCTGTCCCTGGCAGCAGACGTTCCAGTGGTTTAGGCTGTGGGAGGGATTATCAACAAGGATTCTGAGCTCACGTGGAGCATCTTCCTCCCTCCTTGAGAATGGCTGTAGTTCTGAGTCCCTCTCTCTCCCTTCCTGGAAAAATGGCTGTATAGCTTTGACTCTGTCTTTCTCTCTCACTGGAAATGGCTGAGGCTTTGAGTCCGTCTCCCTGCCTCTGTCTGCCACAGCCACAACACAAGAGGAAGCATCCCAAATGCAATTGGACTCCTTTAGTGATGGTGTTACATGATGCAGAGAGTTTGAGTGCTGCAGCCTATGGGAAACCACTGATTCTGGGCAGGCCCCACTTGAATTTTTAGTAGCTACAGATTTATGGACATAGCCACTACTTCTACCATGTACGACCACTCCACAGATCCTACAAGCATTCAGACTGACAGGGCGTACTAGACTACTGTTCATAACTAGCACTGGCATAACACAGTTTCTCTGGACCCCCTGCAAGATCGGAGTTGCCCCCCCGTTATCTCATGTTAAACCTAACATTTCACAAAGCTATGCATGGTGTCGCATGGTATCGCAATGCTGCAATTTTTAGACTGCTGGCTGGTGGAAATAATGTAATTACTTGTTCAGTAATTAAAGTTGGAAATTCTAACATTTCAGATTGTAAGATAAATGTTCGATGCCACAGCATACTAATCAGCTACCAATATAACTGTCCTGTATAGGCTACTTGAACCTGCAGGACATGAGCCGGCCTCCCAGCTTGGATAGAAAGTAGTTGTGCGTAAAACCAGTCTATTAATGCCAAATAATACAGTCAATCACCCTCAAAACACTAGCTTACTAGGGATTGTTTCCTTATGCAGTGTACTGTCTATAGCTATATACCATATTTAGCTGCTATTTCTAAAAAAAAAAATTATACAAATTACACATAAAATAGCCTAACAATGAGGGAAAAATAAGTCGATTTGAGGATAAATTCAGCCACTATTTATTGTTGAACTCAGCGGGTTTTGTCTGGCTAATAGTCTACACAAATGGGCTGCAATATTCAAGGTAAATTAAATTAAATCAAATTAAATCCAACTTGAAACACTCCCCTGATCTCCTGAAGTCCTCCTTATTTGTCTGCAAATGTTTTTATCATGGCCTGTACGTCCAGGTTGTGGACTGTTTTCCATACTGAGTATTGCCAACCTAGACAGTCTTTCCTGAGACATTTTTCATTATTCTGTATTTCCATTGTGCTGCACACAATTTAAACTTAGTCTTGAATGATGCATGCCAAGATATACCACAGATAAGGGATAGGTCATGCAGGTTCACTAGTATGAATGAAATCGAAAACTGCTTTTTTTGTTCAAGCCCTCAAGAACTGTTGTCTGCTAAAGATGATAATTTGTTTGCATCTGGCAATTTATTGACTGTCCAGTATCCAGATTACCTGTCCCCAGAGCTTCCTATACAGTGAATCTCTTTTCATAACGTGTTGAGGCCGGCAATTAAGGATAATGAGAGGCTCAATTAAAGCTGTTGCAGAACTGCTGTATTTGAAGCACCACTCCCCCTGCAGTTTACCTGATGTTGCTATGGCAATCAAGCTGTTTTTCCTATCCATGTAACTGTTACTACTGCGGAGAGATTCTTTTCTAAGCTAAAACTCATAAAGACCTACTAAGAAGCATTAGGCTGTCGGTCTGAAATGAGCTTTTGAACACCTGAGTAAGCTCCACTCATTGCACTGGCACCGTCGTAGCCTTGACCACAACATTTGATCACCGATATCCCCTTATACTTGCAGTGAGTTAAATGCTTTCTTTTCAAGGCCTGAGGCACTTTTTCAGTCACATTCCTGAAGCCCAAGAAACAAACACTTAGCTTCCTAGTACATATGGAAATTAAACAGTTGATGAATTACTTCTTGGAGGGTTACTGTCAAAATGACATCGATGACAGGTGCAATGGTCCCCAGAGCTTGTGGAACCTCCTGCCTTGTGCGGGAGGTCCCACGAGGTGGTGTCCGGTACGCCAGCGATAACTAATGCAATGGTGCACTGAATCTGTTTCATTGTTTATCATGGTTTCTGTAATATCATTATTATGTTAAATGTCATCAGCGTGAGAACGTGTGATGAGTCATGAGAACTCTCTTCTCTCCCTCTTTTCTTTCTCTTATTTTCTCTTCCTCTCTCTCACTTCCCTCCTCTCTCTATCTTCTCCCCCCTCGCTCCCTTCTCTCTCTTCCTCTACTATTCTAGTTCCCCCCCTCTCACCCCTCTCGCTGTTACTTTTTCTAATTATTTGTGTGTTGGTATTGAGTCCCAGCCTCACAGACCCTGGTGAGAAGGGTCAGTAGGCCTACCTGGTTATATTGTCAGCCTGCACCAGACTATTCCGAAGTGTGGAATTGCACACTTCCCGTCATGGACTCCCTCCAGACAATTTTTAAGCCAATCCAATGCTTTTAAATCTATGACTGGAATTGTGTGGGTGTGGGATGGAGAATTTGGCCAAAACCTAAGGCTCCTAATGGGAAGCGCTTCAGTACCCGATTATATTACTAGCCTGAAGCCAGCTAGCTTCTGGTTATATTGTTAGCCTGAAGACGGCTAGCTGCTGCTCATACTGTATTGTTACCAGGAAAGCTATCTTCTGGTTATATTGTTTGCCTGCAGAAGGCTAGCTGCTGGTCATACTGCATTGTTAGCCTGCAGAAGGCTAGCTGCTAGTTATACTGTTTTGTTAGCCTGCATCAAGGCTAGATGCTGGTCATACTGTATTGTTAGCCTGCAGAAAGCTAGCTGCTAGTTATACTGTATTGTTAGCCTGCAGAAGGCTAGCTGCTGGTCATACTGTATTGTTAGCCTGCAGAAGGCTAGCTGCTGGTCATACTGTATTGTTAGCCTGCAGAAGGCTAGCTGCTGGTCATACTGTATTGTTAGCCTTCAGAAGGCTAGCTGCTGGTCATACTGTATTGTTAGCCTGCAGAAGGCTAGCTGCTGGTCATACTGTATTGTTAGCATGCATCAAGGCTAGCTGCTGGTCATACTGTATTGTTAGCCTGCAGAAGGCTAGCTGCTGGTCATACTGTATTGTTAGCCTGCAGGGGAGGGTCAGTGCTTGTTGATGGTTAGCTTGCAGGCCTCCTAGTTAAACTGTTAGCTCGCAGCAGGCTAGCTGCTTCACTGACTTCGGATCAATGCCCTCTGTGGCCATGCTCTGTTGTATTATAGTCTATTTATGTCACGTTCGTTGTTACGTGAAAGAGAGGAGGACCAAGGCGCAGCGTGAAATGAACACATATTTAATCAACGAAGACGAAGAACACTTACAAACTAAACAAAACAACAAACGTGAAGCTATAATAATGACAAGTGCAGACACAGGCAACATAGACATAGACAATCACCCACAAACTACCTAATGACTATGGTTGCCTAAATATGGCTCCCAATCAGAGACAACGATAGACAGCTGTCTTTGATTGAGAACCAATCTAGGCAACCATAGACATACATACACCTAGACTAAACACTGCCCCATAAACATACAAAAACCCCTAGACAATACAAAACACATACTTCCCCCATGTCACACCCTGACCTAACTAAAATATTAAAGAAAAAAAAGATAACTAAGGCCAGGGCGTGACAGTACCCCCCCCCCCCCCCTCCCCCCCCAAAGGTGCGGACTCCGGCCGCAAAACCTGACATAGAAGGGGAGGGTCCGGGTGGGCCTTCTTACGGCGGCGGCTCGGGTGCGGGACGTGGCCCCGACTCCACCATAGTCAATACCCGCTTTGGTGGCGCCTCTGGAGCGAGGACCCTTACAGCGAGTCCCGGACTGAAGACCATCCTAGAGGGCGCCACTGGACGGGGGGGCAGCTCCGGACTGAGGGGCAGCTCCGGACTGAGGGGCAGCTCCGGACTGAGGGGCAGCTCCGGACTGAGGGGCAGCTCCGGACTGAGGGGCAGCTCCGGACTGAGGGGACTGAGGGGGCTGAGGGGCAGCTCCGGACTGAATGGCAGCTCCGGACTGTAGGGCAGCTCATGACTGGAGGGCAGCTCATGACTGGAGGGCAGCTCATGACTGGAGGGCAGCTCATGACTGGAAGGCAGCTCATGACTGGAAGGCAGCTCATGACTGGAAGGCAGCTCATGACTGGAAAGCAGCTCATGACTGGCTGATGGCTCTGGCAGGTCATGGCTGACTGACGGCTCTGGCGGGTCATGGCTGACTGACGGCTCTGGCGGGTCATGGCTGACTGACGGCTCTGGCGGGTCATGGCTGACTGATGGCTCTGGCAGGTCATGGCTGACTGACGGCTCTGGCCGGTCATGGCTGACTGACGACTCTGGCAGGTCATGGCTGACTGACGACTCTGGCAGGTCATGGCTGACTGACGACTCTGGCCGGTCATGACTGGCGGGCGGCTCCGGCAGCTCCTGACTGGCGGGCGGCTCCGGCAGCTCCTGACTGGCGGGCGGCTCTGGCAGCTCCTGACTGGCGGGCGGTTCTGGCAGCTCCTGACTGGCGGGAGGCTCTGGCAGCTCCTGACTGGCGGGCGGCTCTAGCAGCTCCTGACTGGCGAGCGGCTCTAGCAGCTCCTGACTGGCGGGCGGCTCTGGCAGCTCCTGACTGGCGGGCGGCTCTGGCGGGCTCCTGACTGGCGGGCGGCTCTGGCGGCTCCTGACTGGCGGGCGGCTCTGGCGGCTCCTGACTGACAGACGGCTCTAATGGCTCCTGACTGACGGACGGCTCTAATGGCTCGGGACAGACGGGCGGCTCTGACGGCTCGGGACAGACGGGCGGCTCAGATGGCGCTGGGCAGGCGGGCGGCTCAGATGGCGCTGGGCAGGCAGGCAGCTCAGATGGCGCTGGGCAGGCAGGCAGCTCAGATGGCGCTGGGCAGGCGGGCAGCTCAGACGGCGCTGGGCAGACGGGCAGCTCAGACGGCGCTGGGCAGACGGGCAGCTCAGGCGGCGCTGGGCAGACGGGCAGCGCAGGCGGCGCTGGGCAGACGGGCAGCGCAGGCGGCGTTGGGCAGACGAGCAGTGCAGGCGGCGCTGGGGAGACGGCCGACTCTGACCTGCTGAGGCGCACAGTAGGCCTGGTGCGTGGTGCCGGAACTGGTGGTACCGGACTGGAGACACGCACCACTAGGCGAGTGCGGGGAGCAGGAACAGGGCACACTGGACTCTCAAGGCGCACTATATGCCTGGTGCGTGGTACCGGCACTGATGGTACCAGGCTGAGGGCACGCACCTCAGGGCGAGTGCGGGGAGAAGGAACAGTGCATACAGGGCTCTGGAGACGTACAGGAGGCTTGGTGCGTGGTGTAGGCACTGGTGGTACTGGGCTGGGAACACTCACCACTGGTCGAGTGCGAGGGGCTGCCACAGGAGAGCTGGTGCGTGGGGCTGCCACAGGAGAGCTGGTGCACTGAGCTGGCACAGGACGTGCAGGGCTAGGGAGGCGCACAGGAGGCCTGGTGCGTGGTGCTGGCACAGTCTTCACCAGACTGCTAGCACGCACCTCAGGACGAGTATGGAGAGCTGACTCAGGTGACATCAAATCCCGCACACGCTCCTTCAAGCGGATGCGGTGCTTTATGCTCCACACCAGCAAATCCTTCATTTCTCTCTCCTCCAATTTCCCCATTAATTCATCCACAGTCTCAGCTTCACTCCCCTTGCTCACCTCCAATTCCACCTCGACTGGCTCTGGTTCCATCTTCGGCTCCTTACAGTAAGCACGGGGAACTGGCTCAAGTCTCCTACTTGACCCAGCTACACTCCCCGAGAGCCCCCCCCCAATAAATTTTTGGGGCTGCCAGCCGCTCTGCCGTGCTAGCTCCTCATACCGGCGCCTCTCTGCTTTCGCTGCCTCCAGCTCTGCCTTGGGGCGGCGATATTCCCCTGGTTGTGCCCAGGGTCCTCCGCCGTCTAATATTTCCTCCCAATTCCAATAGTCCTGCGATCGCTGCTGCTGCCTTGTATCACGCTGCTTGGTCCGGTTTTGGTGGGTGATTCTGTCACGTTCGTCGTTACGTGAAAGAGAGGAGGACCAAGGCGCAGCGTGAAATTAACACATATTTAATCAACGAAGACGAAGAACACTTACAAACTAAACAAAACAACAAACCGACGAACGTGAAGCTATAATAATGACAAGTGCAGACACAGGCAACATAGACATAGACAATCACCCACAAACTACCTAATGACTATGGTTGCCTAAATATGGCTCCCAATCAGAGACAACGATAGACAGCTGTCTCTAATTGAGAACCAATCTAGGCAACCATAGACATACATACACCTAGACTAAACACTGCCCCATAAACATACAAAAAACCCTAGACAATACAAAACACATACTTCCCCCATGTCACACCCTGACCTAACTAAAATAATAAAGAAAACAAAGATAACTAAGGCCAGGGCGTGACAATTTATTCAACTGTGCGACCAAGACACTATCCACTTCATATTTGTAACACAGTCATACTTAGCATATTCATAATTTATACTGTATATCCTATTGTGTACATATCTGTTTTATTACTATGCATGCTACTTTACTCGAATTACTTGTTATTTTTTGTGACTTTTGATTGTTATTGATATTTTACTGCAATGTTGAGGCTAGTATGCAAGCATTTCACTGCACCTTTTGTGCCTGCTGTAAACTGTGTATGTAACGAATACAATTAGAGGTGTTTGGAGGGGTCGTGCTTGGTGATGGTTAGCTTGCAGCTTGCTAGGCCTCCTAGTTAAACTGTTAGCTTGCAGCAGGCTAGTTCCTTCACTGACTTCGGATCAATGCCCTGTGTGACCATAAGTGTTCCTCTGCATCTGACTAGCTAGATTTACTGTTATCTCAATGAGGTTGCTGACAACATAACCAGCTTTCCTCTTAAAAATCGATTATGTTTTGTTTCCTTTCCAGTGATTTAAGTTGTTCTTTTTTATAACCTTTTAAAACTTCTTTGTATTACGTGTCTCAGTGGCATAGCTGGACCTTGCTAGAACTTACCCAGATTTGCCTTAGCTGTGAGTGGCACCTAGATTTCCTGCATATTAACTGTACCTATGCTAGCTGTGCTATGTTTCCAGATTTGCTGCTAGACAAATTGTATTTTAGCTGTATCTAAATTTGCTGCGCCTAGTGTATCTTAGCTGTACCTGTATACTTAGCAGACCTGCATTAGTTTTTCCTATGTTACAGTAGCTGTACCTATCATAGTAGCTTCACTGATCTTAACATGGCTAAAGAGGTACATTGAGTCCAGTGTTGGGGCTAGCAGGTTGTTTCAAGATGTATTCTTTACATGTGCTGAAGAGATCAATGGAAGGCAGACCATGGGGGATGGAACAAGATGTATTCTTTACATGTGCTGAAGAGATCAATGGAAGGCAGACCATGGGGGATGGAACAAGATGTATTCTTTACATGTGCTGAAGAGATCAATGGAAGGCAGACCATGGGGGATAGAACAAGATGTATTCTTTACATGTGCTGAAGAGATCAATGGAAGGCAGACCATGGGGGATGGAACAAGGATGCTGTCATTGGCACCCATTCAAAAAAGATGATTTAACAAAGTGGATATTTGTCAAGTCTGTAATGATTTATGTGTTCTAACAGGCCCACGATATGGTTAATAAAATCTGATTTGCATGCTGCATAATATTTAGAAGTTTTCCTTTCAGGTTGAGAAAATAAATATGCTAAATCTCCCGTTTCGAAAAGCTAGCCATATAGAAATTGGTGGTGGTATTTGCAGTCATTTTTATATGTAATGCAGTTGATTGGTGACAATGACATTAACATGTAATGGGGTTGACACACATACAAACATTGTATGCTCATTTTTACCAACATAGTGTTAAATACACTTAATTAAACAATAGCTTAAATGTATAGGCTAACTTTGATGGGCGGCAATGAGGAGATTTTTGATCTATCCCCCATGAGGGACAAGTGTGTGGTGTTTCCATGGCATTTCCATTGTTATGTTTGAACTCTTTCCTGATCTATAGTTTCCTAGTGTGTTCAGAGTCTGGGGTTGCCTTGTACGGTGATGACAGAGGTCTCTCAGTGGCAGCTAGCGCTGACCTGCCTTCTGTAAACAATGCTAGTTCACACAGTGACTGCATCCCAATTGGCACCTATGGGCCCTGACCAAAAGCAGTGCACTATATAGGAAATAGGGTGGCAATGGGATGCAACAATGTATCACTAACTCTCTGTCAATGTTGCTGTAGGACTTAGTCCTAGTATATCACAAGTGTTGTTTTTTATGTGTGGCAGTATTTGATCTTGATTATGCTGACACTTATCAGTGGCAGATCAATAGTAAAGTCATTACACTGCCCTGTACTGTGTAGCGCCTTCTCTTTAAGACTACAACATTATCATCAACGGTTCAACACCTAGGACACTGTCCGGTGTAGCCCTGTTTATTTAAAGGATGTTTGTAGTTTACTTTAGGGTTATGGAGAGACATAAAAGTTATCATTGGGTTAGCGTACCGCTGTCCACCGCCAATCATTTTCTGTCAGTTAAATATGCAGTGACTGCATTATTAAAAACACTATCATCAAAAGCATGTCTCACAGAATTTCAGAGTTCACATCTGCTAAATAACTTACAGTATCAGTCCATGTATTAGAGTATTGTATTGTCATTCCTCCATATAGTACATGGTATATTGGTAATTCAGTACATTGTACATTGGTATTTCTATTGTACATTGAATGGGGCAGAAACTGGATTATTTCACTGTGTTACAGTACCGTATGTGTCTATTCATAGTTACTATCCCTCCGGCACAAACTGACTGTCTCTGTCTGTATAAATTTGTTGGGAAAAACTGAAGTAAAAAATACTGTACTGAAACATCTCTATAGTACTGAAATATGTTTATCCCTATATACCACTTTAATTTAGCAGATGTTTTATCCAAATGGATTTCCATTCAAGTGAGTGCATGTATTTTTATTATGTGTATGTGACCCCTGCAGGAATTGAACCTCTGACCTTGGCGTTGCTGCTAATGATAATAATAATAATAATAATACATTGCATTTGTAGAGCGCTTTTCATTTATAGACATAAATCACAAAGCTCTAGTAACTGAGCAACAGAACCATGTAACGGCTGTCCTCCTCCTCTTCGTCTGAAGAGGAGGAGTAGGGATTGGACCAAAGTGCAGCGTGATATTTGGACATAACGAAGTTTATTAAAGTACAGACGAAAACCGAACACACTTCAACAAACTACAAAATAAGAAAACGAACGATGTAGACAGACCTGAACATAGAACTTACATAAAGACACGAAGAACTCACGAACAGGAACAGACTACATCAAACGAACGAACAAACCGAAACAGTCCCGTGTGGTGCAACATACACAGACACAGAAGACAACCACCCACAAACAAACAGTGTGAACAGCCTACCTTTATATGGTTCTCAATCAGAGGAAAAGTCAAACACCTGTCTCTGATTGAGAACCATATAAGGCTAATTACAAACCACCTAAACATAGAAACACAAAACATAGAATGCCCACCCCAACTCACGCCCTGACCAACTAAACACATACAAAATAACAGAAAACAGGTCAGGAACGTGACAGACCACCACCAGATATGGATGTATCTATGTACTGTAGTAAGAGACTGAACTGAACCACATCTATAGTACTGGATCATATAGTGCTATATGTAGTACTATATCTAGTACTATATCTATTCTGGTAGGAACTGAACTCATGTTAGAGACTGAACTGAACCACATCTATAGTACTGTATCATATAGTGCTATATGTAGTACTATATCTAGTACTATATCTATTCTGGTAGGAACTGAACTCATGTTAGAGACCAAACTGAACAACATATTATTGTATCTAGTTATGGGACTGTGCACATGTATAATACTGTATGTATTTAGAGACAGAACCACATAGTATTGGGAATAGTTATGGGACTGTACACATGTATAATACTGTATGTATTTAGAGACAAAACCACATAGTATTGTGAATAGTTATGGGACTGTACACATGTATAATACTGTATGTATTTAGAGACAGAACCACATATAGTGTATTATTGTATCTAGTTTCAGACTGTTTAAGAAGCTCCTGTCTAACTTCCTATGTGCTTCTTTCCTTCTTTCTCTTTTCAGAAAAACCTCCACCACACAACAAGGTTTAAAATCATTGTTTAATCAAATTCATGTCGACCCACATGATTTCCCTCTTTCCATCCGTGTGTGTGCGTAGGTGTGTGTGTGTGTGTGTGTGTGTGACCATGTCATAGTTGCATTTGGAAGTGCTACATGTACCTTGTGGACATTTACTGTTGATTGTTTTTGTTTCTCTATCCCTTCTTTTTCTGAATGATTTGGGTGGTAACGTCTTGTATTCAGTACTGTGTGCGTGTGTGTGTGTGTGTGTATCTGCGTGTCTGTGTGCACGTGTGTGCATCGATTCTGTGTGTGCTTGTGTCCGTTTCCAAATGTATGTTTGTTTTGAGTGTGTGTTTGTGTTTAGGTGGGGAAGGGATCAGAGAGGATGAAGTGTTATAAAACAAATTGTGGCCCTGAACACCACAAACGACACATTCTATTGTCTTAGTGTTGAATACCAGCTCAGGAAATCACATTGAAATGGAATAATTCTCAACTTGCCCTGAGGGGGATCTCCATTCCCTGCCTCTGTGCTCTACTCAGCCTCTACACACACACACACACACACACACACACACACACACACACACACACACACACACTTCGACTCTCCTCTCCTCCCTCTGTAGTTTATTTCTTTAATTCTTCTGTCCTGATCTGACCTCCAGATGGACAGTACTTTTCCAAATTGGGCTTTTGTTTTCCGTTGTGTGTGTTTGCTGTGTGTGTGTGTTTGCTGTGTGTGTGTGTTTGTGTTGCCTCACCTGTTTGTGAATGGTTCCATGCCACAGTATGTTTAGCTGTGTGATGTTGAACTTCTCTTCTCTCTGCAGCCTCTCAATGTGCTGGATCCCAAAGTACTGGGCCTACAGGCTGTCGGAGGGTGAGTGACTTCTGACTGTCCCAAATGGCACCCTATTTCCTATATAGTGCACTACTTTTGATCAGAGACCTACTGGCTCTGGTCAAAAGTAGTGTACTATATAGGGAATAGGGTACCATCTGGGACATTCACATCGCCTAAACATGGAAGGTTTCCCAAAGTCTGCGTAGCTAAAATAGTTATTTCTTTCCACAACCCATGCAGCCGTACAGCTGCAAGAGAGCAACTATATTCAAATCGGTGTTTGACAGTTAATCTTCTGTCCATGAACAAACTGAATTTGTAAATTAAAGCACTTCAATGTTCTACGAGAGGTGTGCATCTAGGGGGGTGTCCCAAATGCCACCCTATTCCATAGTGCACTACTTTTGACCAGAGCCATATGGGCCCTCGACAAAAGTAGTCTACTGTATAAGGAATACATTCTTAGATAAAAAGGTGCTATCTAAAACCTAAAAGTGTTCTTCAGCTGTCCCCATAGGAGAACTATTTGAAAAAACCTTTTTGGTTCCAGGTAGAAATCTTTTGGGTTCCATGTTCCTTTCCACAGAAAGGGTTTTACAATGAAAGGGTTCTACTTGGAACCAAAAAGGGTTCACCTATTGGGACAGCCGAAGAACACTTTTGAAAGCTTTTTTTCTAAGAGTGTAGGGTGCCATTTGGGATGCTCCCTATATTGTTAAAATAAATACAATTCTGCTTTAGCAGAACACCAAACCTTGGTCTGGGTCGGGTCTGCTCTAGATTGGTAGGACTGTTTTGATTCTAATCCTTCTCCCTAACTTGTAGATTTGTTCTTCAGATCATTCAGTTTAATCACCCCTCTCTCTCTCTCTCTCTCTCTCTCTCTCTCTCTCTCTCTCTCTCTCTCACACTCCATCATTGGCTGGCATACTACACACATACTATGTTTGTTGATATACTGTGGGTCTGTGTGTTTGTTTGTTTGTGCTGTGTGCTTGCTCGCTTGACTGTGTGTGTGTTTCTCTCTATGTGTGTGTGTTGATGTATGAGTCATTGTTTCTGTGCTGAAGCAGACTGCTTAATGTCTCTGTGGGCAGCTGATTAACACATCGGAGCTTTGGGGGAGAGAGCTGTAATTTGGTCCTGAACCCTCAGGCCTTCCATCCCCACCCACAGACAGCCAGTCCAAACTTCACTCCACTTAGTCTATACTTAACTAGAGGCACTAGCAACTTCAGTTATATAGTATTTACTTACACCACGAAGTCATTGGCTGTGTTCCAAAATCACGACGGGTGCTCTAGATAGTTATTCTCAGGGGAAAACCATTGTTAAGCCTGTCACAAAATCTACAACACACTCTAGTAAGAGCTCTTTTTAGAGTCTTCCCCAGTCCCCCTTTCTCTCTCCACCCAGCCTCTCTCCCCCAGCCCAGTCCCTGACTCTGACGGGGCCCAGCTTCTCTCGCTGTCCCCCAGCCTCTCCCCCAGTCTCTCTCCCCCAGTCTCTCACCCCCAGCCTCTCTCCCACAGTCACTCTGCACCCAGCCTCTCTCCCCCAGTCTTTCTTCCCCAGTCTCTCCCCCAGTCTCTCCCCCCCAGCCCCCCCTCTCCCCCCAGTCTTTCCCCCCAGTCTCTCTACCGCAGCCTCTCTCCCCAGTCTCTCTCCCCTGCCTCTCTCCATCCAGACTCTCTCCATCCAGACTCTCTCCACCCAGTCTCTCTCCACCCAGTTTCTCTCCACCAAGTCTCTCTCCACCCAGTTGCTCTCCCCCAGTCTCTTTCCCTAGTCTCTCGCCCCAGTTTATCTCCCCAGCCTCTCTCCACCAGTCGGTCTCCTCCAGTCTCTTTCCAGCCAGCCTCTCTGCTCCAGTCTTTGTCCACACCGTCTCTCTCCCCAGTCTCTTCCCAAGCCTCTCTCACCCAGTCTCTCTCCCCCAGTCTCTTTCCACCCAGCTTCTCTCCCCCAGCTTCTCTCCCCCAGCCCTTCTCCTCCAGTCTCTCCACCCAGTCTCTCTACACCAGCCTCTCTCCACCCAGCCTCTCAGAAACATGGATGAACGTCTAATTCTGACGTGAGACTGTGAGAGTTAGTTGCACCACACACATGAATGCACACACGCACACAGACAGACAAACATTAACAAGTCTGTTTCAGCACAGAAACAGTGACTCATACATTAACATATCACACACACACACACACACCTGGTCACTGCTATTTAAAGCTGCTCTCGCCAGCTCACAGTAGTGTCCTGTCAGTTTTGACAAGTGTCTCCTCTCACCTGCTGAAGGTGTCTGCTACACTACCTTACCAGTCCACTGAGAGAGAGAGAGAGAGAGAGAGAGAGAGAGAGAGAGACAGACAGACAGACAGACAGACAGACAGACAGACAGACAGACAGACAGACAGACAGACAGACAGACAGACAGACAGACAGACAGACAGAGACGCACACACACAGACAGACAGACAGAGAGAGACGCACACACACAGACAGACAGACAGACAGCGAGAGAGAGAGAGAGAGACGCACACAGACAGACAGACAGACAGACAGCGAGAGAGAGAGAGACGCACACACACAGACAGACAGACAGACAGACAGACAGACAGACAGACAGACAGACAGACAGACAGACAGACAGACAGACAGACAGACAGACAGCGAGAGAGAGACGCACACACACAGACAGACAGACAGCGAGAGAGAGAGAGAGACGCACACACACAGACAGACAGACAGACAGCGAGAGAGAGAGAGACGCACACACACAGACAGACAGACAGACAGACAGCGAGAGAGAGAGAGACGCACACACACAGACAGACAGACAGACAGCGAGAGAGAGAGAGAGAGACGCACACACACAGACAGACAGACAGACAGCGAGAGAGAGAGAGACGCACACACACAGACAGACAGACAGACAGACAGCGAGAGAGAGAGAGACGCACACACACAGACAGACAGACAGACAGCGAGAGAGAGAGAGACGCACACACACAGACAGACAGACAGACAGACAGACAGACAGACAGACAGACAGACAGACAGACAGACAGACAGACAGACAGACAGCGAGAGAGAGAGAGACGCACACACACAGACAGACAGACAGACAGACAGCGCGAGAGAGAGAGAGACGCACACACACAGACAGACAGACAGACAGACAGCGAGAGAGAGAGAGACGCACACACACAGACAGACAGACAGACAGCGAGAGAGAGAGAGACGCACACACACAGACAGACAGACAGACAGACAGCGAGAGAGAGAGAGACGCACACACACAGACAGACAGCGAGAGAGAGACAGAGAGAGAGACACACAGACAGACAGCGAGAGAGAGACAGAGAGAGATAGACACACAGACAGACAGCGAGAGAGAGCAAGACAGAGAGAGAGAGCGATAGAGAGACAGATAGAGAGAGGTGGGATATCCCTGGCCAGAATATCCCTAGCCTGGGCCCTCTGGTCAGGCAGGGTAGCAGGGAAACCCGTAGGGAGAGAAAGGAGCATGAGGTATGACTTGTGTGTTAGCCAGCCCTTGTAAATCACCATTCCCCTGTTTAGCCTGGTAATGCCCCCCTCTACACGGCATTATTATGATATTAATAGGCCTTAAACCTGTCTGCTTCCAACAGAGCTGGCTGCATTCTTTATGGCATTGACAGCATGCCAGATTTACGCCGCAAGAGGACCTTACCTATTGTCCGAGACCTGGTGAGTTATCTGCCTCAACAAGGTTATGTGTGAGTTATATTATGGCAGGTTGGTGGGTCTGTCTGACTGTTTCTACATTACAGAAACGACAGCACCAGCCAGACAAGCTGGGGTTGTGTGTTGTTCCCTTGCCTGCCAGCCATTGGAGTCTGCTGTGTTGTATGAGTATGAGTGTGTCCCAAAGGGCACACTATGCCCTACATAGTGCACTATTTTTTACCGGTCCCCTGTGGATCCTGGTCAAAAGTTGTGCACTAGAAAAGGAGTAGGGTGCCATTTGGAACTGATCGGATGTGAAATCTAACTGCTAGCCTGTCGTAAGTCATCCTACAGTTAGTTAGTGGCAAAAGAGAGAGCAGTGTTATTGAACGCCAGCGTGTTTCATCATATTGATGGGACTGTGCAGTTTGCTTTGTGTGAACATATCGTGAGGCCCAGACAACTGAGGCCCATACTTTTTTGCAATTGATGGAATATTAATGATGTGGTAGAGTCGTCTACAGTCTTACCAATGGCTTCATCCCAAATGGCATCCTATTCCCTTTATAGTGAACTATAAAGTAGTGCATCGTAAAGGGAATAGGGTGCCATTTGGGGGACACAATGTGTTAGTGCAGTCTACCAGGCTGGGATAGGGTTGGCGCCAATTCCTTTCCAATTCAGTCCCTATTTATGTTCAATAAGGATTTTTCTAGTTTTGAATATCAATGAATCACCTAAATTAAAAGAATTGAAATGTAATGGACCCCAACCCTGGTAGTATGGTTTCTCTGTTAGTTCAGTCAGTAGGTAGTAATACTTGTGTAGTAGGGCAGTAAATAGTAGTTGTAATACTAGATGTTGTTGCAGTAGTAGTAGCAGTAGCAGTAGCAGCAGCAGCAGCAGCAGTAGTAGTAGTAGTTGTAGTAGTAGTAGTAGTAGTAGTAGTAGCAGTAGCAGTAGTAGTAGTAGTAGCAGTAGCAGTAGTAGTAATAGTAGTAGTGGTAGTTGTTGTTGTAGTGGTATTAGTACTAGTAGTATTAGTAGTATTAGTACCATTGTTGTAGTAGTAGTAGTGGTAGTAGTAGTAGTAGTAGTAGTAGTAGTAGTAGTAGTAGTAGTAGTAGTAGTAGCAGCAGTGTAGTAGTAGTAGTAGCAGTATAGTAGTAGAAGTAGCAGTAGTAGTAGCAGCAGTAGTAGTAGTAGTAGTAGTTGTTGTAGTAGCAGTAGCAGTAGTAGTAGCAGTGTAGTAGTAGTAGTAGTAGCAGCAGTGTAGTAGTAGTAGTAGCAGTATAGTAGTAGTAGTAGCAGTAGTAGTAGCAGTAGTAGCAGTAGTAGTAGTTGTTGTAGTAGCAGTAGCAGTAGTAGTAGCAGTGTAGTAGTAGTAGTAGTAGTAGTTGTTGTAGTAGTAGTAGCAGTAGTAGTAGCAGTAGTAGTAGCAGTAGTAGTCGTAGTAGCAGTAGTAGCAGTAGTAGTAGTTGTTGTAGTAGCAGTAGCAGTAGTAGTAGCAGTGTAGTAGTAGTAGTAGTAGTAGTTGTTGTAGTAGTAGTAGCAGTAGTAGTAGCAGTAGTAGTAGCAGTAGTAGTCGTAGTAGCAGTGTAGTAGTAGTAGCAGTTGTTGTAGTAGTTGTAGCAGTAGTAGTAGCAGTAGTAGTCGTAGTAGCAGTGTAGTAGTAGTAGTAGTTGTTGTAGTAGTAGTAGCAGTAGTAGTAGCAGTAGTAGTCGTAGTAGCAGTGTAGTAGTAGTAGTTGTTGTTGTAGTAGTAGTAGCAGTGTAGTAGCAGTAGTAGTCGTAGTAGCAGTGTAGTAGTAATAGTAGTTGTTGTAGTAGTAGTAGTAGCAGTAGTAGTAGCAGTAGTAGTTGTTGTAGTAGTAGCAGTGTAGTAGCAGTAGTAGTCGTAGTAGCAGTGTAGTAGTAGTAGTAGTTGTTGTAGTAGTAGTAGCAGTAGTAGTAGCAGTAGTAGTTGTTGTAGTAGTAGTAGCAGTAGTAGTAGCAGTAGTAGTCGAGATGGGTTCAACTGTTGGTGAAGTCTTTCTTGTGCTTCAGTGTCTGTTTTCATGATTCATCATATATTATCTTCCATATCAGTTTCGATTTCTTACCACCCTATTGAGATATCATACATACAATATAACCTTTAACATAGATCATAATAACCATGAAGGGAATTATGAAACACACACTCTGAGCTCTTAGTAGCCAAGTACAATATTTAAATTTCATTCCTGGCGAAAAAGTACATCTGGTAGAAATGATAATATATTAGCTTGATGTTAATTTAAGGCTTATATAGTTTCTGATAACTGTTTGTAACACAGTGAAGAACATGAGTTGATGCTGTATTTGTCCATATTTCTCATGAAAAATAATAACCAACAATGTCTTGGTGAGTATGAGGTTGTCGTTGTTGTTTCTGGGGTTTTGAGTGGATATTTGATATTTGCCATTCCTTACACAGACCCATAACAGCTATGGGGGATATTTTTCAGTGAGTTGTCAGATTTCAGGCGAACCCTCCAAGCCCAAACTTTGACATTTTAACTGCTTGGCAGGCAGGAGTTGAACGAACAAGACAATTAAGTAATATTATTTGAAATGTTGACAACTCAACCCAAAAATATATCTATCTGAGGACTTCATAGACTTCTGATTTAACTGTTCTGAGGCTTTTAAATCATTGTAAAAGCAACACTGTAAGAAGAACCTTTTACCCCCCCCCCCCCCCCCCCCCCACCCCCCTCCGGATGAAGTCAGTAATCACTGTTCTAATTGGTCCCCCCTCTCATGTCTCTCCTCTGTCGATGTCTGCCATTGGCTGTGGGATTGCTTCAGGGCAGCAACAGCGATCTGATTGGCTGGGACAGGAGGGATCCCCACCAATCACAGTGGGATGCAAAACATATTTACATTTAAATACATATTTAAAATGACTTCTTAGTTAACCATAAATATCTCCACACTCAGTAACATCCGAACTCAGGGTTTTAATATGTACTAGTAATGCCTGACTCAGATTGTATTGTTACTTGATAATGCCTGCAGCAACCCGAGCAGAATAGCGGTGCATGTCGACCACTTACACTTACATCAACACTCTGGGTTCATGTAGAGGTGACATCCCCCTGCTTACAGAACCCATGGCTGCCCCAAACATGGCTGAACCAACACAACACCATGGTCATGGATGCCCCATGGATCTTTACCATAGCTGGGCTGTAGACATGGCTAGACCTGGGCCGGACAGCCCGCTGGCTGGAGACCTACTGGGCATGCAGGCTTCCCCAACCCAACTTCTAGACGAAAATGTGTGCAGGGCACGGCCTTGTAGGAAAGGGGGAAATGTGTTGTCGACACGTTTATTCTACCTATAAAGACACATTTACATCAAGAGGTTAGGTTGGGTTTCCCAGTGGGCAAAACTCGTTGAAAGGTTATAAACTGGGTGTAATGACATCATTTCAACCAGCGTGACGTAATTACAACCATATTACAAGTACATATTTTCCTGTGGAATAAATCGTTTGAAATTGTTTCAATAAAACAAGATTACAACCAAACTGGTTATTCTGATGCAATTTAAAACCAATATGAAGTCATTACAACTATATTACAACCAAGGTTGTTTTGGTTGTAAACTGGTTGTAAGGATGGCATCATATCAACCAACTTTGCCCACTGTTTTTTATTCCAGCCCTGCTCCAACACACCTGATTCCACTAATCAGCTGCCTCATCGGCATCTTCGATTAGCTGAATGTGGTGTGTTAGCTTGAGCAGGGCTGGAGCAAAAGCCTGCACTTGCAGTAGCTCTCCGGGAGAAGGATTGGCCACCCCTGGGCTAGATGATGGTAAAGACTGAGTCAATATTGTCAGCTGTCCATGTCTGCATTTTCCTATCTATCTGTAACGTAAGCTCCTCTAATATCAATTTGGTCCAGACCTGTATGTGCTTTAGCCAGCATAACATACTGTATACTGTGTGTGTATGGTGGCCATGACAACAGACTTCATGGGAGTTGGCTAGAGCACATGCAGATGTGGCACCAGGCTCTTCTCTAGCACAGGGGTCGACAACCCTGTTCCTGGAGTGCCTCAGGTACTACAGGATTCTGTTCCAACTAGGCACCTCACCTGACCAACTGAGATAACTGATCAGTTCAGTGATTGCCTAAAACCATTACACACCTGGTCTTCCAGGTTGGTTTAATGAAAAACATGAAGCGCCTGTGGCACTCCAGGACCAGGGTTG
The DNA here is from genome assembly GCF_016432855.1 of Salvelinus namaycush. Taxonomy (NCBI): domain Eukaryota; kingdom Metazoa; phylum Chordata; class Actinopteri; order Salmoniformes; family Salmonidae; genus Salvelinus; species Salvelinus namaycush. The sequence continues at coordinate 3,399,660 of NC_052336.1, forward strand.
CCTACTAATGCCCTAGTATAAGGATATTTATGTCACTTTATCTATCTATCTTCTCTCGACACTCTTGTTTAGTGGATATTAGTGTTACTATGTAATGTACATGTTAGTTAGTTAGTGTACTGTGTATGAGTCAGTGGTGTAAAGTCCAACTGGCGTCACTGTAAATGTACCTGTACCTGCGTGTACCTGTTTGTCCTGTTTGGTGTTCGTCTGTTGGTGTGTCTACCAGACTAACTAACGTGCAGAAGTGACAGCGGAAATATTATGATGAAATGCTTCATCCTACAGAGATGGGGCCAGGAGTTCTTCCCAGACCACAAGACATGACCAGGAAAGACTCTGGGCGCTAGCGGTGATAGCTAGCTGTAGTTTTGTTCCTGGTCAGGTCATGTGGTCAGGAAACAGAGCACCTGGACCTATACATGTACCGAGACCAACACTACAAATACCAAGCATGAGTGCAATTCTGTCATGTTTAATGCATGTAATGAATATGATTCTATAGATTGTAGAACTCTAAATGACTGAGATGAATTGTTCCATAGAGCTGACTTGTAATGCATGTCACAGATTGTCTCAGTTCAACCATGATGTGGCTATTCTCTGTGTGACATCAGGGTGTCATTTGAAATGGCATCCTTTTCCCTTTATAGTGCACTACTATCAGCCCTGGCACCCTATTACCTAGAGAGTGCACTACTTTTGACCAGAGCCCTGTGGGACCTGGTCAAAAGTAATGCACTATATAGACAATAGGCCAGATCCTTATAGAGTCTGGTCAAAGTAGTGCACTTTATGGGGAATAGGGTGCCATTTGAGATAATGCCCATGTCTGCCTTCCAGACAGACAGCTTCTAATTGCATCTCTTGCTTTTTCTTTTCATTGCATCTGTGGAAACCATCAGGCTATGGTAAGTCAAAGCCCTTTACAAAATAATATCATTATACAAAATATATCTGGGTAAGTAAGGTCTTCACTTATTGTTACGGCCTTGATAATGAACAAGAAGCTCGCTAGAGGTACATTCTTTGTAGTAGACATCCTGAGATGTCTGAATCGGACAGAGAGCTGTGTTTCTGTGACAGACCTGTGTTATAATTTGTAAATAGTTGATCTGTGCTTGATTGAGCTTGCATGGCTTAATGGACCGATAGAGTAGTCCCAAAATTCCTAACCCCATTCCCCGACCAGCTTGCACTCCAAAAAGACTAAAGAAAACGGTCAAAATATTTGAAAGATTTCAAATAGCATTTGAACCCAGGTCTACCTCCGTGAGGGTCTGTGATGGCTTGGGCCGGGACGTGAACACTATTATTTTGTTGCTCCATCTCTTATCTTCTCAGTTGGTCTGGCTGTTATGGCCGCGAACAACACAAAGATCTACCTCTCTCTCTCTCTCTCTCTCTCTCTCTCTACCTCTCTACCTCTCTACCTCTACCTCTACCTCTACCTCTACCTCTACCTCTCGCTCGCTCGCTCGCCCGCCTGCTCTCTCTCTACCTCTCGCTCTCTCGCCCGCCTGCTCTCTCTCTCTCTCTCTGTGTGTGTCTGTCATTTTGTTTATCTTACAAAGTCATGAATCCATGTCAGATATGCACAGAAACAAAACTAATTTAGCAGTTGAAGATGAGTTTGATCTCTTTGCTCCAGTAAGGTTTAACTGATTAGATATAGACAGGGCTAATCTCTCTGTGCTGACTCCAAATGACACCCTATTTCCTATAGAGTGCACTACTTTTGAGCAGCGCTCATAGTGCTCAGGTCAAAATACTGTACATTACACAGGAAATATGGCATCCTTGGGAATGCATCCTGATTCTTGCTCTACAACTATAGAGACCGGCTGAACTGAGGAGCAGACAGTTATTTCTATGGCAGACACCACAGTGATACGATAGTCAAGTTCAGCATTAGAAGGTATTTGACCCCCCCATGGCCCTGCTTCTAAAGGACAGTGACAATCCTATTGCAGTGCTAGAAAACCACTTCGTTTGATTATTAATATTGTGTCATGGTTCTTAGTTGCATTAATTTTGTCTCTTCTTGTCTCTCTCTCTTACTCTCCCTCTCTCTCTATCTTTCTCCCTCTCTGTCTACTCCTCCTCTCTCCCTCTCTGTCTACTCCTCCTCTCTCTCTCTCTCTGTCTACTCCTCCTCTCTCTCTCTCTATCTACTCCTCTCTCTCTCTCTGTCTACTCCTCCTCTCTCCCTCTCTGTCTACTCCTCCTCTCTCTCTCTATGTCTACTCCTCCTCTCTCTCTCTGTCTACCCCCTCTCTCTCTCTCTCTCTCTCTCTCTCTGTCTACTCCCCTCTCTCTCTCTCTCTCTCTCTCTCTCTCTCTGTATACTCCTCCTCTCTGTCTCTCTCTCTCTCTCTGTCTACTCCCCCCCTCTCTGTCTCTCTCTTTATTTTTCTCTCTCTCTCTCTCTCGCTCTCTCTCTCTCTCTTTCTCTCTTTCCCAGACTCTCGCTGCTCGAAAGGCAGGCATCTCGTTCGCCCTGGTGACTAGATCGACCCTGAACAACGAGGACCTGGTAGGTCACCCCACTCACTGCCTGCATGTAAATCACTGGACAATCAGATCACCCAGGGGTAAAGAGGGGGAGGGACTAATGTGATGGCCATGCATAAAGGCAAAAGCACTGCCACGGTTTGAGGAAGTGTGTGTGTGTGTGTGTGTGGGGGGGGGGGGTTAAGGGGGCACACAGAGTTAGGGGTTGGGGGACTTTGACACATACAGACATGGACCCCTGCAGCCATGTTAAAACTGTCAGTGTGTGTGTGTGTGTGTGTGTGTGTGTGTGTGTGTGTGTGTGTGTGTGTGTGTGTGTGTGTGTGTGTGTGTGTGTGTGGGTGGGCGGGTGGGGGGGGCTTTCATTGTGTCCGTCCACAAGTGTGTGTTCAGAGATGAATGTCACAAGAGCTGCATGGCATTGTACTGGAACTGTCCAGGAAGTGTCTAGCTAGAAGATAGATATGGTCAGACTAAATGACTAGATTAGGCTGTTTCATCACTGTAGAGAGTAGATTAGCTTTATTAGCTTGTCAGTACAGTAGGAATGAACAGGTAGAGAGTAATGCTGCTGAGAGACAATCTGCTTAATGATGAACACTAATGTGCTGTGCTGTACAAGAATCAGAAAGAGAGAGAGAGACATCTTAATCGATGGAGGGAGAATTTGTTTTCCTTTCCGCTGACCTCCAGAGCTTTCTGCTTTAATTGATTGCAATCCTCATCTCCTTCCCTCCCTCCAATCCTCTCCTCCCACTAAATAAAGAAAGAAAGTTGGATGGGATGCTACATTTCCTAATATCACTAATGCCATACCAGTAATGCCGTCTATCACATTACAGTCTATCACAGAAATTGACATTATTGTAGGTAACTATTACGTTAACGTATAACGTTTGTAGGTAACGTTATTACACTGTCAAAGTAATGTTCATTATATTGTTATTACAGTAATGTAGTTTACTGTATTACAGTTGTGTAGTTCAGCAGTTTTCAAACCTCTCCCCAGGGACCCTCAGATGTTTAGGAATTTTTTGTAGCCCTGAACTAGCTCACCTGATTAACCTATTCAAGGTCTTGATTATTATTTGGCTAGTTGAATCAGGTGTGATAGTTTTAGAATTGTTGAAATAAATATAATGGCTGGGGGTCCCCGAGGAGAGAGTTGAAAACCCCTGTGTAAACCTCTTAAGGATCCGCCCCTTTTTTTCCATTTTTGCCTAAAATAACAAACTCAAATCTAACTGCCTGTAGCTCAGGACCTGAAGCAAGGATATTCATATTCTTGATACCGTTTGAATGGAAACACTTTGAAGTTTGTGGAAATGTGAAATTAATGTAGGCGAAAATAACACATTACATCTGGCAAAAGATAATACAAAGATAAAAATGTGTTTATTTTAATTTGTTTCGTACCATCATCTTTGAAATGCAAGAGAAAGGCCATAATTAATTATTCTAACCTAGGCGCAATTTAGACTCTGGCCACTAGATGGCCACTAGATATCAGTGTATGTGCAAAGTTTTAGCGTGATCCAATGAACTATTGCATATCTATTCAAAATGTTGTATCAAGACTGCCCAAATGTGCCTAATTGGTTTATTAATACATTTTCATGTTCATAATTGTGCACTCTCAAACAATAGAATGGCATTACTTCACTGTAATAGCTACTGTAAATTGGACCGTCCAGTTAGATTAACAAGAATTTAATCTTTCTGCCCATATCAGATATGTCTATTTCCTGGGATTATTTTGGTTTCTTACCATCTCATGCTAATCACATTAGCCTACGTTAGCTCAACCGTCTGAGGTCGGGTCACCGATCCTGTAAAGGTTAATCAGAGTATAGCTGCAGAATGTGCGATCTGTCGTCCCATGTGTAGCTGCATATTATGGGATCTGTAGTCCTTAGTGTAGCTGCAGATTGTGGGATCAGGTAGTCCCGAGTGTAGCTGCGGATGGGAAATGTAGTCCTAAATGCAGCTGCATATAATGGGATTTGTAGTCCCGAGTGTAGCTGCATATGGGAGTAGTAGTCCTTGGCGTAGCTGCAGATTATTTTGTGGTTTTAAGTAGGACGAGCAGATGTTGGTGTTTTATCTGCTAAATTGACAAAAGAACATCCCTGAGAGAACTGTATCTCAGATTACACTGTAAACACCAGAGAGATTAGAGAGATTAGAGGAGATAGGGAGGCAAGGAGAGGAAAGAGGATAGGGAGGAGAGAATAGGGATGAGAGGAGAGAGGAAAGAGGGAAGAGAGATTAGAGGAGATAGGGAGGCAAGGAGAGGAAAGAGGATAGGGAGGAGAGGAGAGAGGAAAGAGGGAAGAGGGATTGGAGGAGATAAGGAGGAAATGAGAGGGTATAAGAGGAGAGCAGGAGGAGAGGAGTGAGAAACGGATGAGAGAGAAGGAGGAGAGGAAAGAAAAAAAGCAAGAGAGGAGAGAAGAGCGCAGTGACGGCGTCACAGTGAGCCAGTCGGGTGTCTCTGATGTCATTAATCCAGCAGCAGGGAGATTGACAAACTAGTCCACTCAGGACAGATGTTTTAGCCAACTACCCTCCTACCCCTCTCTCCCGCTTGCCCTCCCTCTCTCTCCCTCTCTTTTATCTCTATCTCTCTTCTCTCTCTCTCCGTCTCTTTTATCTAGGCCTTGCTCTCTTTTCTCTCTCTCTCTTTCTTTTCTCTCTCTCTCTTTCTCTTCTCTCTCTCTCTTTCTCTTTCTCTTTTATCTCTCTCTGCTTTGCTTTTTGGAGCAGAAAGATAAGGCAGAGAATGACTGTCTGTGTGTCCATCTTCAGAACTGGACGTCTCTACATATAAAAAATGCACACTAACTGGACAATACATTGCCCCCGCACATTGACTCTGTACCGGTACCCCCTGTATGAAGCCTCGCTATTGTTATTTTACTGCTGCTCTTTAATTATTTGTTACTTTATTGCTTATTTTTGGGGGTGTTTTTCTTAAACCTGCATTGTTGGTTAAAGGCGTGTAAGTAAGCATTTCACTGTAAGGTCTACACTTGTTGTTTAATCGGCGCATGTGACAAATACCATTTGATTTGATTTGATTTGACATTATATACACTGGCGTTGGGGAACTTGCCAAGTTGATATCTACCGTAGTTGGTAACTACTGACTACATATCAATTTATTATACATCTATAAGCATTTCATGAGCTTGTTATAACAGGTCCCAACCACAATATTAAAGCTTAATGAAATATATCCATAGCATATCTATACCGCATTCATGTCAAGAGCTCATATTTAGGTATCTTAATAATAGATGCATTATAACAATGACAGCATAGTGTCATCATTATGTCTGTTATCAGAAGTGTGCTTCTTCCATACCAGTGTTAGTGAATATGCCAAAAGGCCAAACCATGTTTTGAAAATGATGCTGATCTATAGCCTGCACCAGCTCCATGTCCCTCACCGGACGGTATAGGCCCATGATTTACCTTCTTCTTTTTCAATGGTGCTTGAAGATTCTGCCACGCTGGTATGCAGTTGGGACCTGTTATAACACGTTCATGAAATGCTTTTTTTCATGAAATGCTTATAGATGTGTAATAAATGCGTTATGGATGTAGTCAAAGTAAATCATTACCAAACAGGGTATCTATCCCAGGAAGCTCACATATAGGCCTTACCCACAGATCAACAACATATGTGTGTGACAAAATGGGTTTAAACCAGTGTCATGCATTTTCGTGCCACAAGACTGTTAGCCCACTGAGCTAATGCTTAGGCACTGTCACGTCAGATTCTGATGTCTATCCACTGAAGACTGTTAGCCCACTGAGCTAATGCTTAGGCACTGTCACGTCAGATTCTGATGTCTATCCACTGAAGACTGTTAGCCCACTGAGCTAATGCTTAGGCACTGTCACGTCAGATTCTGATGTCTATCCACTGAAGACTGTTAGCCCACTGAGCTAATGCTTAGGCACTGTCACGTCAGATTCTGATGTCTATCCACTGAAGACTGTTAGCCCACTGAGCTAATGCTTAGGCACTGTCACGTCAGATTCTGATGTCTATCCACTGAAGACTGCCATGACACATTATTAGACCAAGATGTTACGTAACATGATACATATACGTTAGACTTTAACATCTCTCTCTCTCTGTCAGAGATACAGCAGCTAGCTAGCTAGCAGCTAAAAGACATGCAGACAGCTGGTAGCCGGCAGAGTTTGTTCTTAAAAGTTACAGTGAGGATGCGACTCACCTGATACTTATCCACGTCTGACAGGCCTGTATGAAACAGGACAGGAAGGAGGGGAATTAAAAATGCAGGGATAAAATATAAGAGGAATGGGAAAAGGGTTGAGGGGGATGCTCTTATCCAGGGCTCTCCTCTGGGGCTATAGTTTTAAAGGGCTCAGCAGCCTACTCTGTGGTGTGTGTGTGTGTGTGTGTGTGTGTGTGTGTGTGTGTGTGTGTGTGTGTGTGTGTGTGTGTGTGTGTGTGTGTGTGTGTGTGTGTGTGTGTGTGTGTGTGTGTGTGTGTGTGTGTGTGTGTGTGTGTGTGTGTGTGTGAGAGAGAGAGAGAGAGAGAGAGAGAGAGAGAGAGGGTGTACAGTAATTTATATTAGAGTGAGGGGAGGGAAGGGAAGGAGGAGTGGAGGCTGGGAGAGGGAGAGAGAAAGAGGGAGAGAGGGAGGAGAAGTACTCAATAGAGAAATCGTCGTTGTGTCAGGGAGGGCAGTATGTCACCTCTCTACGTCTCTCTCACACTGTAAAAGGCAAATTTACTGCACCCATTGATTCTTTCAGTAGAGTGGCTAGCAACACTCGCTAGGGATTCAAGCCTCTGCTTTCATTCTCCAGCAGCACGGCTGATCACAGCGAAACACACACACACATCACACATGCATGCACGCACGTCAATTCAAAGAGCTTAATTGATATTGGAAATGAACAGTAAATGAACAGTAAAGATTACACTCGTAGTCGGCGTTCCATTTCAGGTCAAGGCTCAGTGCAGGCCAGTCAAGTTCTTCCACAACGATCTCAACAAACCATTTCTGTATTAACCTCGCTTTGTGCACGGGGGCATTATCATGCTGAAACAGGAAAGGATCTTCCCCAAACTGTTACCATGAAGTTGGAAGCACAGAATATAATTTAATGCTTTAGCTTTAAGATTTCCCTTCACTGAAACTTAGGGGCCCGAACCATGAAAAACAGCCCCAGACTATTATTCCTCCTCCACCAGACTTTACAGTTGGCACTATGCATTGGGGCAGGTTCTCCTGGCATTCGCCAAACCAAGATTCGTCTTTCGGACTTACAGATGATGAAGTATGATTCATCGCTCCAGAGAACGCATTTCCACTGCTTCAGAGTCCAATAGCAGCGAACTTTATACCACTCCAGCCGAGAATTGGCATTGCACATGGGGATCTTAGGCTTATTTGCGGCTGCTCGGCCATGGAAACCCATTTCATGAAGCTCCCGATGAACAGTTATTGTATTGATGTTGCTTCCAGAGGCAGTTTGGAACTTGGAAGTAAGTGTTGCAACTGAGGACAGACGATTTTTACGCGCTACCTGCTTCAGCCCTCAGCGGTCCCGTTCTGTGAGCTTGTGTGCCCTACCACTTCGCGGCTGAGCCATTGTTGCTCCGAGACATTTCCACTTCACAATAACAGCACTTACAGTTGACCAGGGCAGCTCTAGCAGGGCAGAAATTTGACAAACTGACTTGTTGGAAAGGTGACATCCTGACGGTGCCACGTTGAAGGTCACTGAGCTCTTCAGTAAGGCATTTCTACTGCCAATTTATGTCTATGGAGATTGCATGTCTGTGTGCTCGATTTTATACACCTGTCAGCCATGGGTGTGGCTGAAATAGCCTAAGTCATTAATTTGAAGGGATGTCCACATACTTTTGTATATATAGTGTAGTTGAGGTAAGAAAGGAAAATAAAGAGACAGATACATTTAGTTTGCATTTACAATGGCATTTGTGTTTCACTAGTGGCAACAGGTCACACATCTAGCTGCTGTGGTGGCACATTGTGGTATTTCACCAGATCACAGATCCACTTTTGATCGAAAAACCTGGAAATTAGCTTTAAATGCCGGTAAAGCCTATACTTTACTGAGCTATCACAGCTCAGAGTACATTGGTATGTTCCTTCACTCATTCACACACATTGTTCAAAGTTAAACGACCCTGACAGAAGAAAATGCTAATTTACTTAGTCCTATTCAAATATCAACGAAATAGGCTAATAAATAGCCTAGTGCATGGATAGCTAATACTGCCTGCATGTATTCCAGACACAGATTTAGATGAAGGCTAATTCATTTGCCCCATCTATTGTTTCACCTTCGAGAGGAGCAACACTTCTCTCCCGACACTTATGCGTCAACATTTGTACAATTAAAAAACTATCTAGGTTTGTCATTTTCTTTTCTAATGACCTGTCGCTCGGTAAACATGACTGGGGAAAATAAATAACTATAGCAAGCAAGCATGGGCTTGGATCACGACATAACGACAGACGTCGTCAGCATTGGAATAATTATAAAGACAGACAAAGTAGGCCTACTAAACAATGCACAGTATAAAAACAACCATATTGTCACGTTTGTCTTCCTCCTCGTCTGAGGAGGAGTAGTTGGAAGGATCGGAGGACCAATATGCAGCATGGTAAGTGTTCATCTTGATATTTATTTAAAAAGAGAACACTGAACGAACTATACAAAAATAACAAACAACGAACGAGAAGCTATCGAATAATAGTGCTGACACAAAACACTACACATAGACAATCACCCACAACCCACAATGACAAAACAGGCTACCTAAATATGGCTCCCAATCAGAGACAACGCCAAACACATAGAAATAGACAAACTAGACATACAACATATAATGCCCACTCAGATCACACCCTGACCAAACAAAACATAGAAACATACAAAGCAAACTATGGTCAGGGCGTGACAGTATCCCCCCCCCCCCCCCCCCCCCCCCAAGGTGCGGACTCCGGACGCAAAACCTAAACCTATAGGGGAGGGTCTGGGTGGGCATCTGTCCGCGGTGGCGGGACGTGGACCCCACTCCACCATAGTCATTACCCACTTCAGTGGCCTCTTAGGAGCGGCGACCCTCCACTGGACTGAGGAGCGCCTCTGGACTGAGGGGCGCCTCTGGACTGAGAGGCAGCTCCGGACTGAGGGGCAGCTCCGGACTGAAGGGCAGCTCCGGACTGAAGGGCAGCTCCGGACTGAAGGGCAGCTCCGGACTGAGGGGCAGCTCCGGACTGAAGGGCAGCTCCGGACTGAAGGGCAGCTCCGGATTGAAGGGCAGCTCCGGACTGAGGGGCAGCTCCGGACTGAGGGGCAGCTCCGGACTGAGGGGCAGCTCCGGACTGAGGGGCAGCTCCGGACTGAGGGGCAGCTCCGGACTGAAGGGTAGCTCCGGACTGAAGGGCAGCTCCGGACTGAGGGGCAGCTCCAGACTGAAGGGCAGCTCCGGACTGAAAGGCAGCTCCGGACTGAGGGGCAGCTCCGGACTGAGGGGCAGCTCCGGACTGAGGGGCAGCTCCGGACTGAGGGGCAGCTCCGGACTGAAGGGCAGCTCCGGACTGAAGGGCAGCTCCGGACTGAAGGGCAGCTCCGGACTGAGGGGCAGCTCAGGACTGAAGGGCAGCTCCGGACTTTGTAAACTTTCCTGAACCAACACTTCCACTTGATCCCCCTCCCCCCTTCTAGCTCTGACTTTGCTGATAACTACTTTATTGAGGAAAAGTGTACTTACTATGCCTGTGATATGTGGTTGTCCCACCTAGCTATCTTAAGATGAATGCACGAACTGCAGGTTGCTCTGAATAAGCGCGTCTACTAAATTACAAAAATGTAAAACCAAATCTCGGTTAGAGCCCCCAAAAGGTTAGAGGTGGCGCTGTGTGTGTGTGTGTGTGTGTGTGTGTGTGTGTGTGCGTGCGTGCGTGCGTGCGTGCGTGCGCTCGTGCGTGCGTCCATGAGTGAGTGTGTGAGCCTGATTGATAGTCTGTGGGCCACATGGTGAACTAGGGCCATTCATATGTCTGACCTCTCCACCTATTAGCAGTGAAAGACACAGGAATATACATTTAATAGAGCCAATCAATAAACAAACCCAAACCCAAATCAACTCACACTCACAAAACAGGGTGTTGTGCAGTAATAAAACACACTGGTGTCATTGAGCCACTTAGCTAAAGGATGCTCTTTCAATACTAATAATGGAATGACACCCTTGCCCCTATATACTGTGCATTACACGGAGAATATGGTTCATATGGTTAATATGGACACATAGCCCTATTAGAAAGTTGCCTATGGCTGTAGAGTAGAGGTTCAGCATAATGCACATTACTTGGAGTGCACATTATGGAGTTTAGCATATCATTATGGACTGAAAAGTCAACCTGGTCGCTCAAGAGCCACTTAGAAATCTGAAGTCTGTCCATGTACCCAGCACATGGGGAGATGCCTTCAAAACCGGCCACTAGGGGCAAAGGTGAGCACTATTACCATCAAGTAGGCTTCTGTTTTGCAAGGGCGTTGTAGACAGGGGTGGCGGATAGGCGTAAGCCAAGTGCTCTGGCTCCGAGGGTCGCTTGTCCAATCCCGTTGATAGAAACTCGTTTTAGTTGTTTTTGTTTGAACCCTGTCCCAAATCATAACCCTTAACTTAATTCTTAATTCAGATGGGACAGTAGCGTCCCACCTGGCCAACATCCGGTGAAATTGCAGAGTGCGAAATTCAAACTATGGAATTATAAATATTTCATTTTCATGAAATCACAAGTGTAATACATCAAAATAAAGCTTAACTTCTTGTTAATCTAGCCGCTGTGTCAGATTTCAAAAAGGCTTTACGGCGAAAGCACACCATGTGATTATCTGAGGACAGCACCCCTCATACAAAAGCATGAAAAACATATTTTAGCCAGGCAGGTGCACCACGAAAGTCAGAAATAACGATATAATAAATGCCTTACCTTTGATGATCTTCTTGTTGGCACTCCAAAAAGTCCCAGATACATCACAAATTGTCCTTTTGTTCGATAATGTCCTTCTTTATATCCATAAAAACTCAGTTTAGCTGGCGCGCTTCAGTCAATAATCCACCCAGTTTCCCTCCATCAAAATGCATACAAAATGAATCCCAAACGTTACTGATAAACTTTTCCAAACAAGTCAAACAACGTTTTTAATCAAACCTTAGGTACCCTAATACGTAAATAAACAACACAATTTAAGACAGAGAATTGTTATTATCTTTACCGGAGAAAAATACCAAAGAACGCGTTCTCTTCCACGCGCTTGGAAACACTACAGCCAAAATGGGAGCCACCTAGAAAAACTACAATTTCTGGCTAATTTTTCCAAAAACCAGCATGAAACTCTTTCTAAAGACTGTAGACGTCTAGTGGAAGCCCTAGGAACTGCAATCTGGGAGGATTTCGCCTTATAATAAAAGTGACAGCCATTGAAAACAGTGGTAGGCTGAAATTTGTTTTTTGGGGGATGGTTTGTCCTCGGGGTTTCGCCTGCCTTATCAGTTCTGCTATACTCACAGAAACTTTAGAGTGTTTTCTATCCAAATATACCAATTATATGCATATCCTAGCTCCTGGGCCTGAGTAACAGGCAGTTTACTTTGGGCATGCTTTTCATCTGGACGTGAAAATACTGCCCCTACCCAAGAGAGGTTAACCATTAGGAAATAATACCTAAACTTAACCAGCCGCGAGGCACCGGTGACAGCAGTGGTGCAACCCGGTGTGTTGTTCTTTTTAACTTGATTTATTTTACCTTTATTTAACTAGGCAAGTCAGCTAGGAATATCAGGAGGAGCAATCCAGGGTGTCCAAAACACCTAGATATTTGATGTTTGGAGCAACTTCGAAATTTGACGTTTGGAGAAATGTGGACAAACGTCAGAATCTGAAGTAAAATTGGTCAAACCGTGAGATCTTGTTGGGAAAGTAGCCTTATTAGAAAGTAGCCTATAGCAGTGTAGGGTCAGCATAATACACACTACTTGTAGTGCACTATATGGAGCATAGGATAGTATTTAAGCAGCCTAAAGGTGTTTGTGGTCAGCATAATGTACACTATAAGGGGAATTTAGTGTTGTGGACGCAGCCATTATTATTGTATTAGAAGGTAGCCTATAGCGATGGGGTTTAAAGCAACACAATGCTATAGCTCATTTAGGTTTTAATGAGACTGGACTGACCCTGGGGATACTTGAACTTTACAGTGACCTCTGGCCTTAGACCTTCTCCCTTTACCTCTAGGGGGTGTGTGTTTATGTGTCTGTTTTATAATCTGACATCTGACTTCTCACTCCCACCTACTTTCTTTCTTCCCTCTTCTTTCTTCTCTATTTTTCTCCTTCTGTCTCTCTCTTCTCCTCTCTTTCTCCCTCCTCTGCCCTCTTCTCCCCCCCCTCTTTCCCTCCTCTGCCCTCTTCTCCTCTCCTCCCCCCCTCTCTCCCTCCCTCCTCTGCTCTCTTCTCCTCTCCCTTCTCTTTCCCTCCTCCGCCATCTTCTCCTCTCCTCTCACCCTTCTCTCCCTCCTCTGCCCTCTTCTCCTCTCCCCCCTCTCCCTCCTCCGCCCTCTTCTCCTCTCCTCTCACCCTCTTTCTCCCTCATCCTCCCTCTTCTCCTCTCCTCTCCACCCTCTCTCCTCCTCTCCAGAAACTGCACGTGTTTAGGAAGACGTTGCAGGCGTTGATCTATCCCATCTCGTCTACGACGCCTCATAACTTTGAGGTGTGGACGGCCACCGCCCCAACCTACTGCCACGAGTGTGAGGGCCTGCTGTGGGGCATCGCCAGGCAGGGTATGCGCTGCTCTGAGTGTGGTGTCAAATGCCACGAGAAGTGTCAGGATCTACTCAACGCCGACTGTCTACAGAGTAAGGAAATACACTCACACACACACAGGCTCACACCCAGAAACACAGGTTTGTACTCCCACTCGCTCGCACGCACACACACACACACACACACACACACACACACACACACACACACACACACACACACACACACACACACACACACACACACACACACACACACACACACACACACACACGTGTGCGCACACACGCACACACGCGCACACACACACACACACACACAAAATATGCATTCATATGTCGTTACGAATTCAAAGCAACAATGGGAGAGTTCTATCTTCCTTTAGTTGCAATTTATTCCCCTATTATTTACAATGGGAGCTATGTGAGCACTGTCCACTTTCCTGTGGTGCTGAACTTCAGAATCCAGACTCTGTTGCTGTCCATTCAGTGGTGCTGAATCGCAGATGTTTGCTTTTACAGCTTGTTTGTTCGTTTACTGCAGCACCATTGGACATTTTACTCCATATAGCATACACAAGCTGCCGTGTGTGTGTGTGTGTGTGTGTGTGTGTGTGTGTGTGTGTGTGTGTGTGTGTGTGTGTGTGTGTGTGTGTGTGTGTGTGTGTGTGTGTGTGTGTGTGTGTGTGTGTGTGTGTGTTGTTGTCTCCAGCCTTACAGGGAGGGTGTCTCCTCTGGCTCTCAGTATGACATTACTCTCTGCCTCCCAGCCTGCTTTGAAGTGTAGCTAGCTCTCAAACGTGTTTGTGTTTGCACTAAAACACACCCACACCCTCTCCATCTTGCTACTGTAATGTTTATTTAAACTGATTCCCTCTGTTCTACAGTAGCAGGTCATGTTTTGGGTAGTATCTAGAGGTTTATCCTAGTGTGTTTTGATTGGATGACAGTAGACGTGTGACACGTTAGCCCCAGGACCGTCACTCTCTGTAACTGGATTAGCTCCACTCTGAATGATAGAACTCTCTGTGTGCATCCAAATGGCGCACTATTCCTTACATAGTGCACTACTTTTAGTATTGCATTACTTTTAGTACTGCCCTATGTAGGGAAAACTGTGTAATTTGGGACGCATACATAGTGTTTTATTCAAATGATGATTCATGTTTAATTTGATTTCAATCGCAGTTCATGACCTCGCCAAAGATGACAGGCGAGATAACTCGATTAGAGGAGGAGAGAGAAGGGGTGAAAAAGAGAGCGAGGGAGGGGAGAGAGGGGAGAGGGAGGGAGGTGAGAGAGGGGTGAGGGAGGGTCCAATAAAAGCATGAGGAGAAAGCAGAAGTGTGTGTTTGAGAGATAGGCCGTAGCCAAAGTCTTTCTAACCCCCACCCCCTACTCACACACACAAACACACAGAATTGAGGTGGGTACAAAGGATGCTTCTAACTGTATTCTAATCACAGACAGTATTTGTAACATTCTCCTCCTACAACAACTGCTTCCCATTGTGTTCTAGGGACAAGATACCCAAAAGAGAAAGGTAGAGAAAGAGAGATAGAGTCCACAAAGGGCATGGGAGAAAGTGATCTGTGTGTTTGATAGATGGGCCAGAGGAAATCTAAGGGCGGTGGACAAGAGTTCTAAGCACAATGCTGTATCCTAATTTGTAATGGTGTGTGTGTGTGTGTGTGTGTGTGTGTGTGTGTGTGTGTGTGTGTGTGTGTGTGTGTGTGTGTGTGTGTGTGTGTGTGTGTGTGTGTGTGTGTGTGTGTGTGTGTGTGTGTATTTTCCTGTGTGTGTGTGGTGTTCTAGGGGCGGTGGAGAAGAGTTCTAAGCATGGCGCTGAGGACAAGACCCTGAACATCATCATGGCCATGAAGGAGAGGATGAAGATCAGGGAGAAGAACCGGCCTGAGGTGTTTGAGGTCATCCAGGAGATGTTTGGGATCTCTAAAGAGGACTTCACTGGACACCTGAAGACCGCCAAGCAAGCAGTGCTGGAGGGAACCTCCAAGTGGTCCGCCAAGATCAACATCACAGGTTAGTAGTACCAACACTAAGAACTAAGCCCTCGCCCCCAGCCAAGCAGGCTAGACTGGAGGGAACCTCCTAGTGGTCCACCAAGGTCAACATCACAGGTTAGTAGTACCAACACTAAGAACTAAGCCCTCGTCCCTAGCCAAGCAGGCTAGACTGGAGGGAACCTCCTAGTGGTCCACCAAGGTCAACATCACATCTTATCACAATCACCGAGGCCTGGTGCTGGGAAGGTTTGCTGGACTATAATAAATGTCTTCAGATCGTCTTGAGCAAGGCACATAGCTGGAAGGGCGATACACCACTGTGGCTGATTCTGTGCTCAGCCCGATGGGTGATGTGTGTGCGTGTATTACCTTGCAGGGGTGCGACTAGAGCATACAGTTCCTCTGGGCTAAATTACACCAGATTGGAATGAGCTGAGCTATTTTATTGCCCAGATAGCCTTCCTGCCATTCCTTGTGTGTGTCAATCAATCCCCAAGAGACTGAGACAGAGAGAAAAACTGCCTCCCGCTCCCATCTATCTCTATGGCCTTATCCAACGTCCTGTTTTAGAACCGACTTATTGACTCTTTATTTATGTATTATTCATTTGATAAACACAGACACACATTGATTGTGTAGCACTTTGGCGGTAGATAGATAGGCAGCCGTGAGATGTGAATGTTCTGCATCAGCTAACTGCTACATCACAGCCCTGGATCAGTAGATGTGTATAGACTGCTATAGGAAGGAGAATGCAGTATACTTAATAAACTCCCTCTCACCATCACTCCTTTTTTCATCTTTCCCCCTTTACCCCTCTCACTCTCTATATCTCTCCCCCATCTCTCTCTCGGTCTCTCTCTCTCTCTCTCTCTCTCTCTTTCTCTCCATCACTCAGCTCTGTAGTTACATTATACTACATTATACAGAGCCAACATAGACATCAGCCGTTCTCTGCCTCTTTCTATTCTTTCCACCTCTTTCCACTCCTCCCACTCCCTTTCCACATCACCCTCTCTCTCTCCGCTACCCCTCTCTCTCTCCCCCTTTTCTCCCTTTTCACTCTTTCTCTGCCATTTCTTCCCTATCTCTGTCTATCCCCTGTATCCCCTCGCTCTCTCCCTCTCATCCCCTCTGCCCCTCTCTCTCATTGTATTGTATTTCTTGCAACACGAGGCTGTAGCTTCTCATTTGTGGTGTCTTTGAGAGCCCGGCCCACCAGTCTCTGTCAGCGAGAGAAGAGGGGCTGGCTGGGGGAGTTATGTTTCATGAATAATACAGAGTGTCACTCATACATATTTAATGCACAGTGTCCTTTTACCTTTTATGGGGCTGGGAAATACTACTTCCTGTCTGAGATGGATGGTTAAGGGTGTGTGGAGCAGGGTGTGTGGGTGGAGCGGTTAATGGGGTATAGGTTGTGTGTCTGTTTGTGTGTCTGTTTGGTGAGGGTGTGTGTCTGTGTGTGCGTGTGTGTGTGCCTCATCCATAGCCTGGGAAGACAAATAGTCTCTGCAAGAGTAGCTAACCTAAGTATATTTTGTCTTTCAGCAAGTTGTTGTTGTTGGTATAGTCTGGCTAGGGCATATGTTTTTATTGATTTGTTTTCTATTTAACCTTTATTTAACTAGGCAAGTCAGTTACGAACAAATTATTATTTACAATGACGGCCTACCAGAAGGCAAAAGGCCTCCCACGGGGGCTGGGATTAAATAACAATATAGGACCGATGTCAAGTTGAAGATGCAACATATCACACGAATTGCAAAAGTCTTCAAGCTATAATATGTAACTTTTTGGGCGACCTGACCAAATTCACATAAAAATGTGAGTTATAGATCTGTCATTCTTATTGAAAGCAAATTTAAGATGCGGTAGATCTGTTCTATGTGCAGAGTTTCTATGCTTCCTGTTCTTAAGTTTAGTGTTTGCATCTTTAACTATTGGTTTTGTACACCAGCTTCAAACAGCTGAAAAACTATATTTTGGGTTATTGAAAACATGTTTAACAGAGATGTAGATGGTACAATGATTCTCTAAACTATACACTGAGTGTATAAAACATTAGGAAACACCTTCCAAATATTGAGTTGCACCCCCTTTTGCCCTCAGAACAGCCTCAATTCATCGGACATGGACTCTACAAGGTGTCGAAAGCGTTCCACAGGGATGGTGGCCCATGTTGACTGCAAAGCTTCCCACAGTTGTGTCAAGTTGGCCGGATGTCCTTTGGGTGGTGGACCATTCTTGATACACAGGGGAAACTGTTGAGTGTGAAAAACCCAGCAGCATTGCAGATCTTGACACACTCAAACCAGTGCCCCTTCATCTACACTGATTGAAGAGGATTTAACAAGACATCAATAAGGGATCATAGCTTTCACCTGGATTCACCTGGATTCACCTGGATTCACCTGGATTCACCTGGATTCAGCGGCTGACCATGCTTTCCTCCTGGCTACACCAACTCCGGCCAACAGCTCCGCCCCCCCCCCCCCCCCCCCCCCCGCAGTTACTTGCCCGAGCCTCCCCAGCTTCTCCTTCACCCAAATCCAGATAGCAGATGTTCTGAAAGAGCTGCAAAACCTGGACCCGTACAAATCAGCTGGGCTAGACAATCTGGACACTCTCTTTCTAAAACTATCCGCCGCCATTGTTGCAACCCCTATTACCAGTCTGTTCAAACTCTCTTTCGTATCGTCCGAGATCCCTAAAGATTGGAAAGCTGCCGCGGTCATCCCCCCCAGATCACTGACCATTTCGAATCCCACCGTACCTTCTCCGCTGTGCAATCCGGTTTCCGAGCTGGTCATGGGTTCACCTCAACCACGCTCAAGGTACTAAACAATATCATAACCACCATCGATAAAAGACAGTACTGTGCAGCAGGGTTCATCGACCTGACCAAGCCTTTCGACTCTGTCAATCACCGTATTCTTATCGGCAGACTCAATAGCTTTGGTTTCTCAAATGACTGCCTCGCCTGGTTCACCAACTACTTCGCAGACAGAGTTCAGTGTGTCAAATCGTACGGCCTGTTGTCCGGACCTCTGGCAGTCTCTATGGGGGTACCACAGTGTTCAATTCTCGGGCCGACTCTTTTCTCTGTATATATGAATGATGTCGCTCTTGCTGCGGGCGATTCCCTGATCCACCTCTACGCAGACGACACCATTCTGTATACCTCTGGCCCTTCTTTTGACACTGTGTTAACTAACCTCCAAATGAGCTTCAATGCCATACATCACTCCTTACGTGGCCTCCAACTGCTCTAGTAATACCAAATGCATGCTTTTCAACCGTTCACTGCCCGCACTCGCCCGCCCGACTAGCATCACTACTCTGGACGGTTCTGATCTAGAATACGTGGACAACTACAAATACCTAGGTGTCTGGCTAGACTGTAAACTCTCCTTCCAGACTCATATCAAACATCTCCAATCCAAAATCAAATCTAGAATTGGCTTTCTATTTCGCAACAAAGCCTCCTTCACTCATACCGCCAAACTTACCCTAGTAAAACTGACTATCCTACCGATCCTCGACTTTGGCGATGTCATCTACAAAATTGCTTCCAATACTCTACTCAGCAAATTGGATGTAGTCTATCACAGTGCCACCCGTTCTGTTACCAAAGCGCCTTATACCACCCACCACTGCAACCTGTATGCTCTAGTCGGCTGGCCCTCGCTACATATTCGTTGCCAGACCCACTGGCTCCAGGTCATCTATAAGTCTATGCTAGGTAAAGCTCCGCCTTATCTCAGCTCACTGGTCACGATAACAACACCCACCCGTAGCACGCACTCCAGCAGGTATATCTCACTGGTCATCCCCAAAGCCAACACCTCCTTTGGCCGCCTTTCCTTCCAGTTCTCTGCTACCAGTAACTGGAACGAATTGCAAAAATCGCTGAAGTTGGAGACTTTTATTTCCCTCACCAACTTTAAACATCAGCTATCTGAGAAGCTAACCGATCGCTGCAGCTGTACATAGTCCATATGTAAATAGCCCACCCAATCTACTTACCTCATCCCACATAATGTTTTTATTTACTTTTCTGCTCTTTTTCACACCAGTATCACTACTTACAGACCATCATCTGCTCATCATCATCTGCTCATTTATCACTCCAGTGTAAATCTGCTAAATTGTAATTACTTCGCTACTATGGCCTATTTATTGCCTTACCTCCTCATGCCAATTGCACACACTGTATATATACTTTTTTTTCTGTTATGTTATTGACTGTATGCGTGTTTATTCCATGTGTAACTCTGTGTTGTTGTTTCTGTCGCACTGCTTTGCTTTATCTTGGCCAGGTCACAGTTGTAAATGAGAACTTGTTCTCAACTCGCTTACCTGGTTAAATAAAGGTGAAATAAAACAGGTTATGTCTTGGGAAGAGAAGGTGTTACTAATGTATTACTGTATTCCACAATTGCTTGTTTTGTAGCAATTGCTTGTTTTATCACATTAACTTAGCCAAACTACTAGAATTTTAACAACCAGGAAATGGAAGAGTGATTTCTGCATATTCCACCTTTAACACATCACACGAAATGGATGACGTAGTACACAATTGGATGATGTAATACACAAAAAACGGGGACCTGTTTTGGCTCGTGAACACCACTTTCAAAACTGCTGGCTGAAATGATACAGATGTTCAGGAGTGCATCTTTAAGTGCTGTGTCTTTAATAAGACATCTCAGTCTTATTCCCCCATAAAAAAACAGAAGTGCACTTGTTTTTTCCTACTAGCACTGACTCTACTGATAACTTTTTTATTGAGGAACAATGTATTTACAAAGACTGTGATATGTGGTTGTCTCAACAAGCTATTTTAAGATTAACGTAAGTCACTCTGGATAAGAGTGTCTGCTAAATAATTTTTAAAAAGCATTTAAATGTAATGTGTGTGCGTGTGTGTGTGTGTGTGTGTGCTCATGCATGGTCATGTGCGATGGTGGTGGACTGGTCTCTCTTAGGTATCTGTCTGTTGGCGAGGCAGATATTCACTGCTTCCCCAACAAACAGATTGGCTATACTGGAGACAAGTTTACATGGCTATGGTACCTATACATAAGACATAGGACAAGGCTCATACTAGTGCATAGCAAGTAATACAGCATTAAACCTGCAGGCTTTACGTGTTACATATATTTGAATATGTATATTATACTGTATATTAGTGCTGGACTGGAACAAAAGCCTCTTAAGTCTTACTGTTGTTATTTCTGTCTCCCCCCGCCCCCCCCACCTCCCCCTACTTCCCCTACTTCCCCTGTCTCCCCTTGTCTTTTCCTGTCTTCCCCTGCTTTCCCCTGTCTCCCCTTGTCTTCCCCTGTCTTCCTCTGCCTTCCCTGTCTCCCCTGTCTCCCCTGTCGCCCCTGCCTTCCCCTGTCTCCCCTTGTCTTCCCCTGTCTTCCTCTGCCTTCCCTGTCTCCCCTGTCTCCCCTGTCGCCCCTGCCTTCCCCTGTCTCCCCTTGTCTTCCCCTGTCTTCCTCTGCCTTCCCTGTCTCCCCTGTCTCCCCTTGTCTTCCCCTGTCTTCCTCTGCCTTCCCTGTCTCCCCTGTCTCCCCTGTCTCCCCTGTTGCCCCTGCCTTCCCCTGTCTTCCCATGTCTCCCATGTCATCCCCTGTCTTCCTCTGTCTCCCCCTGTCTCCCCCTGTCTTCCTATGTCTCCCCTGTTTCCCCCGTCTTCCTCTGCCTTCCCTGTCTCCCCTGCCTTCCCCTGTCTTCCCATGTCTCGCCTGACTCTCCCATCATCCCCTGTCTTCCTCTGTCTTCCCCTACCTTCCTCTGTCTTCCTCTGCCTCCCCCTGTCTTCACTTGTCTTCCCCTGCCTCCCCCTGTCTTCCCTTGTCTTCCCCTGCCTCCCTCTATTCCCCCTGTCTCTCCCTGCCTCCCCCTCTCTCCTCTCCAGTGATGTGTGCCCAGGGTCTGCAGGCCAAGGATAAGACAGGTTCCAGTGACCCCTATGTGACTGTCCAGGTAGGGAAGACCAAACGGCGTACCAAGACCATCTTTGGGAACCTCAACCCTGTCTGGGACGAGAAGTTCTTCTTGTGAGTATGAACATACAGTATATCACTGCTACAGCATTACTACAACCTAAGCCAGTGTACTACAGACTGTATTATAGACGTGGTCCTTTGTGGTGTAGTCGGTTGAGCATGGCACTTGCAACCCGTTGGTATGATTCCCGCTGGGGCCACCCATACATAAAATATATGCACGCATGACCATAAGTCCTGTCCAGGTGGTGTACATGAAGACTGCCTCAGGCTACAGAAACAGGAGGTATGCTCCTACCCTATGGGCCATTCTGGCTCAGACAAGGCTACCTTCTTAAGCTGTAATACAAACACTTTACTCCAGCAGACATTGTTATCACAGACATGTAGAACCTACAACACCAAGAAATGAGGGGAGAGGAGACAGAAAATAATTAAAATGCATTTCACTGAAAAATGTGTTATTGACATGAATATCATCTACAGTGCATTTGGAAAGTATTCAGACCCCTTGACTTTTTCCACCTTTTCCAGCCTTATTCTAAAATGGATTAAATAAATGTTTTTCCTCATCAATCTACACACAATACCCCATAATGACAAAGGGAAAACAGGTTTTTAGAAATGTTTGCACGTTTATTAAAAATAAAAACAGAAATACCTTATTTACATAAGTAGTCAGACCGTTTGTTATGATACCCGAAATTGAGCTCAGGTGCATCCTGTTTCAATTGATCAGTGAGATGTTTCTACAACTTGATTGGAGTCCACTTTTGTGGTAAATTCAATTGATTGGACATGATTTGGAAAGGCACACACTTGTCTATATAAGGTCCCACAGTTGACAGTGCATGTCAGACACAGATCTGGGGAAGGGTACCAAAACATTTCTGCAGCATTGAAGGTGGCCTCCATCATTCTTAAATGGAAAAAGTTTGGAACCACCAAGACTCTTCCTAGAGCTGGCCGCCCGGCCAAGCTGAGCAATCGGGGGAGAAGGGCCTTGGTCAAGGAGGTGACCAAGAACCCGATAGTCACTCTGACAGAGTACCTCTGTGGAGATGAGAGAACCTTCCAGAAGGACAACCATCTCTGCAGCACTCCACCAATCAGACCTTTATGGTAGAGAGGCCAGACGGAAGCCACTCCTCAGTAAAAAACACATGACAGCCCGATTGGAATTTTCCAAAAGGCACCTAAAGGACTCTCAGGCCATGAGAAACAAGATTCTCTGGCCTGATGAAACCAAAATGGAACTCTTTGGCCTGAATGCCAAGCGTCATTTCACCACAGCTTTGAGTGTACAGCTTTGTTTGAGTTTACTGAAAGTATTATGAAGCTAACCCATGTTAGCTCAGGCCCTTTTTAAATAAACAACAACTTCTAAAATGGAGAGGGAACTTTTGAGAATGTGTTGTGCTATGTAGAGATTGACCCATGGTGTCATTAGAAAAGGTATTATGGTTTTAATCTGGCTCTCTGTGAGTCTGAACTCTGAACTCTGAGTGGTGACAGACTGTCATGTTGATTGTGATGTTGATCATGTTGATTTAAGGTACACAGAGAACCGAGAACTAATGGTATTATCTAAGACCTAACACAACCTAGAACACTGGAATATGGCTTTCTGTAAAACAACAGTATAGCACTATGAACGACACATTTCACATCAACGTCATGAGGCTTAAGGAGTCTGTTCTAAAGCCAGTATATCCTGTATCTACAGTATCTACAGTATCCTGTATGTACTTAAAGCTGAAATACGCGTAAGGTGGAACAGCACCATTCTTCACCACAGCCACAATTGTTGTTGTTTTTGTTTTGATGACAAAAGAGAAGAGCATCATCCAGCATCCTGAACACATTATGTTGCAATACATCCTCTGCTTTCTATGGCGCATGAAGTGATGTGCACTAATGATGTGCACTAATGTCAGAGACAAGAAAACGTGTTTGTTGTTTGAAATAACTTCATATTTTGTTGTAATATTACCAGCGAATGTGGCAGTTTCACCAAGTATGGATTCCAGCTTTAAATAGAGACATACATAGAAAAAGATAAATCAAGCAGCCCATTTCCATAGAAACCATAGCACTGGCGATTAGAATACCTGTATCTATGAGACAAAGAGGCTTTGTTAGAGCTGCCTTCCACCATGTTCTCTGTATGCTGATGGGGGCACTGTGTGTGTGTGTGTGTGTATGTGTGTGTGTGTGTGTGTGTGTGTGTGTGTGTGTGTGTGTGTGTGTGTGTGTGTGTGTGTGTGTGTGTGTGTGTGTGTGTGTGTGTGTGTGTGTGTGTGTGTGTGTGTGTGTGTGCGTGCGAGAGTATCTACAGTGTTTATGAGAAACCACAGAATGTGACGCAGAGTTACACTGCTCACTCTTGCCTCCTGTGCAAACAAAATGGAGATGGAGAGAGGGAGAGAGAGAGAGATGGAGAGTGAGATACAGAGGGAGAGAATAAGAGAGAAAGAGAGAGACAGACAGAGAGGGAGAGAAAACAAGAGAGACAGAGAGAGAGAGAGAGAGAGAGAGAGAGAGAGAGAGAGAGAGAGAGAGAGAGAGAGAGACAGAGAGACAGAGAGACAGAGAGGGAGAGAAAACAAGACAGAGAGACAGAGAGAAAACAAGACAGAGAGACATCAAGACAGAGAGACAGCAAGACAGAGAGACAGCAAGACAGAGAGACAGCAAGACAGAGAGACAGCGAGAAAACAAGACAGAGAGACAGAGAGAAAACAAGACAGAGAGAGAAAAGATGTTATCCTCATGCCATGTGACAGGGTCTTGGAATCTTAGCTCTCTGCCTGGCAGGGACATCCATCTGTGGGTGCCACTAACACTCACACAAGCACGCACGCACGCGCACACACACACACACACACACACACACACACACACACACACACACACACACACACACACACACACACACACACACACCCTTGGGTGGGGGAACACTAGGGACAGCAGGGTTTCCTAAAGAGAGCCGGTGGGGCAGAATGATGTCAATCCCACCTGACAGACATTCCCCTCACCTCTCCTTTCTCCTCTCCTCTCCTTTCTCCTCTCCTCTCCTCTCCTCTCCTCTCCTCTCCTCTCCTCTCCTCTCCTCTCCTCTCCTCTCCTCTCCTCTCCTCTCCTCTCCTCTCCTCTCCTCTCCTCTCCTCTCCTTGCCCCTCCCCCCTCTCATCTCCCTCTACTCTCCTCTATTCTTTTCTACTTTACTTTCCTCTTCTCTCCCTCTCCTCTCTGTTCCTCTACTCTCTTTCATTCTCCTCTCTCTCTCCTCCTTCCAGGTCTTTCATTTCCCACATACATCTAGCGGAGAGGACAACTCCAGACCACTCCCCAGCCTTTGAAGCCCCAATGACAACCCTAACCTAACAGCCACCCACACTATGCCAACCCTAGCCATAACATATGACTGTGACGTGACTACACTGAGTCTCCAGGTCTGTTTGTGCTCCAGGATAGTGTGAGGTCATATCAAGTTAGGTCAGAGCTGCTGCCAGTAGATAAAACAGCTGAGCGGCTCTAGAGAGGATGGGAGGAGGGAGGAAGGAAGAGGGCCACACAGATTTTCACCTTCAAGGGCTTTTTCTAGATTTTTTACAGCTTTTTTTCTCTGATTTAGTCACCCTAATTTGGGCCATCCTACAAGGGTAAAAACGGCAATAACTTTTGAACTAATTATGATGGAGACATGAGGTTTGGACACCCTAAACCAGTGGTTACCAAACGGTCGATCACAATCGACTGGTCGATCTCCAAGGCATTCCTAGTCAATCACCAAACATTTCTGTAAAAAAACAAACAATAAAGCCTTACGTTCCACATGTTTCTATTCCTTTTGCGTTGTAGGCGTCAGATGCACTTGATTCAGCAGCCCTAATGACGGGAAGGGAAAGTGTTCCTATTTTGAACCCTTTCATGTGTCTGAAGGTAGAACTCCGCTTACCCGGCAGGTCCAGAGAGGAAATCAAGTGCACCTACAGGCCTACCGCTGGCCAATAAGATAGTTCAGATCACTGTGTCTGCACAGTTTCCTCGAGCCATAGACTGTAAAAAAAAAACTTGAACGCACAGCAACGTTGATACTGTGAGAATTCAAAACTGTTAAAACTATGACTAAAGAGACTCAACAAATAGAGTGTGTTTAAGTTGTTATTCAGCACTGTCAATGCTTTTATAATATGTGTGTTCACCCTACACCCACTCACGCTACAACCAGCACTGCAGCTGCAATGAATGACAATAGCAAAGTTGTCTGATAATCATTGTATTTTTATTATAATAGCGACTTGTGTCTTTTTTTAATATCGCCCTAAACTAATTCACTTTACTGGTGCTGTTTTTCTACACATGGTGCTTTGCTGTGCAGTGAGTGTCACAACGCTACAGACCGGATCAAGGTGCGTGTGTGGGATGAGGATGATGACATCAAGTCTCGCATGAAACAACACTTCAAACGAGAGTCGGACGACTTCCTGGGTCAGACCATCATCGAGGTCCGCATGCTCAGTGGGGAGATGGATGTGTGGTACAACCTGGGTATGTTCCAGATCATTCTGCTTCCATGTTCCAGATAAGGCTGGTTCTATGTTCTAGATAAGACTGGTTCTATGTTCTAGAGAATCATATTTCTATGTTCTAGATAATAATGATTATATGTTCCAGATCAGACTGCTTCCATGTTCGAGATAAGACTGGTTCTATGTTCTAGATAAGACTGGTTCTATGTTCCAGAGAATCATGTTTCTATGTTCTAGATAATAATGATTACATGTTCCAGATCAGACTGCTTCCATGTTCTAGAGAATACTGGTTCTATGTTCCAGATCATACTGCTTCCATGTTCTAGATAAGACTGGTTCTATGTTCTAGATTAGACTGGTTCTATGTTCTCTATAAAACTGGTTTTATGTTGTACATTAGACTGGTTATATGTTCTAGATAATAATATTTCTATGTTCTAGATAATAGTGATTATATGTTCCAGATCCGACTGCTTCCATGTTCTAGATTAGACTGTTTCTATATTCTAGTTAAGTTTGTTTTTATGTTCTAGATAAGACCGGTACCATGTTCTGGATAAGAGGACTGATGCATCTGGTTCTGTGTTTAAAATAAGAAGACTGATGCATCTGGTTCTGTGTTCTAGATAAGAGAACTGATGCATCTGGTTCTGTGTTTAAAATAAGAAGACTGATGCATCTGGTTCTGTGTTTAAAATAAGAAGACTGATGCATCTGGTTCTGTGTTTAAAATAAGAAGACTGATGCATCTGGTTCTGTGTTCTAGATAAGAGAACTGATAAGTCTGGTTCTGTGTTTAAAATAAGAAGACTGATGCATCTGGTTCTGTGTTTAAAATAAGAAGACTGATGCATCTGGTTCTGTGTTTAAAATAAGAAGACTGATGCATCTGGTTCTGTGTTCTAGATAAGATAACTGATAAGTATGGTTCTGTGTTCTAGATAAGATAACTGATAAGTATGGTTCTGTGTTCTAGATAAGAGAACTGATAAGTCTGGTTCTGTGTTCTTGATAAGAGAACTGATAAGTCTGGTTCTGTGTTCTAGATAAGAGAACTGATAAGTCTGGTTCTGTGTTCTAGATAAGAGAACTGATAAGTCTGGTTCTGTGTTCTAGATAAGAGAACTGATAAGTCGATGGTGTCGGGAGCCATCAGATTGAAGCTCAATGTGGAGATGAAGGGAGAGGAGAAAGTAGCTCCGCCCCACGGCCAGTACACCTGTTTACATGAGGTAAGACATCTATACTCACCAACTGGTCTGAAGGACTTCTCCACTCTATGGAAACTGTTCCAGGAACTGTCTCCCTCTCTTCCTCTTCTCTCATGTTATTCTCTTCATCCTGTCTTTCTCTCTTCCTTTAGAACCTGTTCCACCACCTGACAGAGGTAAAGAACAGTGGAGCGGTGAAGATCCCAGAGGTGAAAGGAGAGGAGGCATGGAAGGTCTACTATGACGACGTGTCCCAGGAGATAGTGGACGAGTTCGCCATGAGATACGGAGTAGAGTCCATCTACCAGGCCATGACGTAAGGACGCTCTCTTTCTCTTTCTCCCTCTTTTCTCTCCTCTTGGTTCTCTGAAGGCTTACTGATGTGCTGATGTTATACAGGAAAGCATGCCTCTGTGTCCTCAGTGTTAAAACTATAGAATCCATGGATTCAATTTCTATGGTTCAGAGTGTGCATGTGTGAGAGAGAAGGAAGCGCCTGGCTGCCTGTTTCTGTGTGTGTGTGTGCGCTGCCCGCTCTAAAGCCACCATGGGAATTCACAGGAAGTCATCATGGTTCTCAGTGTTCTCTCTCCACGCTCGCCTCCCGCAAGTGCTTCTGGGTAATCTGGAGGCTAAGAGCACAGTAATGAATTATGCTCCCCAATGTGAGCATCTGTGTGTGTGTGTCTCTCTCTCCCTCTCCCCCTCCCCCTCTCCCTCACGCTCCATCTTTTTTTTATCTCTCTCGCTGTGTTTTGAAAGGCTATTTAATAAATAATTGATATGACTGTCCTTCCAGATAAATGGGCTGCTCATTTTTGAAAACCTTTGAAATGCACCTCAAGTTAACCTTTCCTTGTATCAGTATTAAAATATCTCATATAAAGACCGTGTCCCAAACACCACCCTATTCCCTAATAGGCCTGGTCCCTGGTCAAAAGTAGTGCACTATAAAGAGAATAGGGTGCCATTTGGGACACTCACTAACAGTCAATGCCTGACTGTAGAGCAGAATAGATACCTGTTAAGAGGCAGCCTTCTCCTTCTCTCTCACTATTCCCATGACCTACTTAGGTTTAGTTTAATGGATTCAGCTCAGAGAGAGAGGGAGGGAGAGAGAGAGAGAGAGGGAGGGAGGGAGAGAGCGAGAGAGAGGGAGGCGGGGAGTGGGAGATAGAGGAGAGAAAGAGAGAGAGAGTGGGAAAGAGAGATAAAGAGAGGGTGAGAGGGGGGAGATAGAGAGAGAAAGAGTGGGAGGTAGAGAGAGAGAGCAAGAGAGAAAGAGAGAGAGAGAGAGAGAGAGAGACAGAGAGAGATGAACCTAGAGAGAGAGAGAGAGAGAGAGAGAGAGAGAGAGAGAGAGAGAGAGAGAGAGAGAGAGAGAGAGAGAGAGAGAGAGAGAGAGAGAGAGAGAGAGAGAGATGAACCTAGAGAAGAGTCCCCTAAGCAAGCTGGTCCTGGGACTCTGTTCACAAACACAAACAAACCACACATAGCCCCAGGACAGCAACACAGTTAGTCCCAAACAAATCATTAGAAAACAAAAATATAATTACTTGACACATTGGAAATAATTAACAAAGAAACAGAGCAAACTAGAATGCTATTTGGCCCTAAACAGAGAGTACACTGTGGCATAATACCTGACCACTGTGACTGACTGACACAAAATTAAGGAAAGCTTTGACTATGTACTGACTCAGTGAACATAGCCTTGCTATTGAGAAAGGCCGCCGTAGGAAGACCTGGCTCTCAAGAGAAGACAGGCTATGTGCACACTGCCCACAAAATGAGGTAGAAACTGAGCTGCACTTCCTAACCTCCTGCCAAATGTATGACCATATTAGAGACACATATTTCCCTCAGATTACACAGACCCACAAAGAATTAAAAAACAAATCCAATTTTGATAAACTCCCATATCTATTGGGAGAAATACCACAGTGTGCCATCACAGCAGCACGATTTGTGACCTGTTGCACAAGAAAAGGGCAACCAGTGAAGAACAAACACCATTGTAAATACAACCCATATTTATGTTTATTTATTTTCCCTTTTGTAATTTAACTATTTGCACATTGCTACCACAATGTATATAGACATAATATGACATTTGAAATGTCTTTATTCTTTTGGATCTTTTGTGAGTGTAATGTTTACTGTCTATTTTTTATTGTTTATTTCACTATTGTTGATGATCTATTTCACCTGCTTTAGCAATGTAAACATATGTTTTCCATTCCAATAAAGCCCTTTGAATGTAATTGAATGTAATTGAGTTGAGTGAGAGAGGGGAGAGTCGACCCTGAGGCCTTCTACAGCAGCTCAGCAGACAGACCTGATCCAAATAGACCTTCTATAATGGATGGACCATCTAAACCACATAGCCCAGCGGTGGCCATCCCTTTGTTTGGGAAGCTATACCCTTCTGGAGGATTTTGCTTCAACCCTACAACAACTAATTCTACTAATCTCCTGAGGACGTTGATTAGCTGAATCTGGTGTTTTACAAGTTTGAGCCTGGGGGCTCAGCCTAGTCACCTGTCTCTTGTTGCTGGTATTTGGAGCAGCTCCTAAGATCAATGGAGTGAGGGGCGGCATGTTTGTTTGTGTGTGTGTATGTGTGTGTATCGGTTTTAAAGGAACATTACAATTCCATTCAGAGTTTTATAATCTTCCTGTTATTGACCTTCTAGCTGGTTCCAGACTGCTGGGAATCACATGACATTACAACTAGCAGAATGTGAATGAGCACAGTCTACCTCTCTCTCTCTCTCTCTCTCTCTCTCTCTCTCTCTGCCTGTCTGACTCTTTCATTTAATCTCCTCTAATATAAATCCTCTACTAGTTGAATAATCGCCTCCTTCTCATGATCAAAGGAAAGTTACTACTTAAATCACACTTCAAAGAATAGTTACTGTTTTGGTATTTTACTATCTTTCTCTCTCTCTCCTTACCTCCCTCTCTCCCCCTCTCTTTCCCTTCCTCTCTCTGTCCCGCCCTCCCTCCCCTCACCTCTCTCCCCCCAGGCATTTCTCCTGTTTGTCCTCTAAGTACATGTGTCCGGGGGTTCCAGCGGTGATGAGTAATCTGCTAGCCAACATCAACGCCTACTTTGCCCACACCACCACCGTCTCAACCAACATCTCTGCCTCCGACCGCTTCGCTGCATCCAACTTTGGGGTGAGAACACACACGCACGCGCACACACACACACTCATCTACACACACTTCTCAGCTACATTGTTTATGGGCATTTGAAAACATCTGACTGAAATCATGAATATTGATCAGTACTGTTGTGTTTTTTGTTTCCTCGTCTACACAATATATTCCACCCTTTCAAATACTCCCAAAAACGAATTTATTAAATTAGAAGTTCAAAGTTAAGTTGAACTCACAGTGTGATTGCTTTACTAATGGAGAAACCTATATATCTGTTTTTCTCACAGAGAGAGAAATTTGTCAAACTTCTAGATCAGCTGCACAACTCTCTGAGGATTGATCTGTCCAAGTACCGGGTTTGTACTCTGTGTGTGTGTGTGTGTGTGTGTGTGTGTGTGTGTGTGTGTGTGTGTGTGTGTGTGTGTGTGTGTGTGTGTGTGTGTGTGTGTGTGTGTGTGTGTGTGTGTGTGTGTGTGTGTGTGTGTGTGTGTGTGTGTGTGTGTGTGTGTGTGTGTGTGTGTGTATTGTAATTGTAGAGTGTTGTAAAACAGCGGGTATGTATAATAGGATTATCTGTCCAGGGGTTGTACCTAGAGATGAATGGTTGTAATGATTTCTATCTCCAGGAGTTCTGTTCACTAGTCCTGTTCACAAGTCCTGTTCACTAGTCCTGTTCACAAGTCCTGCCCACTAGTCCTGTTCACTAGTCCTGTCCACTAGTCCTGTTCACTAGTTCTGTTCACTAGTCCTGTTCACAAGTCCTGTCCACTAGTCCTGTTCACTAGTCCTGTTCACAAGTCCTGTCCACTAGTCCTGTTCACTAGTCCTGTTCACTAGTCCTGGCCACTAGTCCTGGCCACTAGTCCTGGCCACTAGTCCTGTTCACTAGTCCTGTCCACTAGACTTGTACACTAGACCTGACTGTACTGTACTGTCAGTGGTTGAATTGTTGCTGGTGAAATGATGTGACATAAAAAACATCGCTTCCTATGTGGTGATTGTTTTGTCCTTGCTGTTTCTGTGTGTTTCTGTGTGATTCTGTGAGTTTCTGTGTGTGTCTCCCATTCAATTTCTACTGCAATGTGTGATTATAGAGGTAGAGACAGAGAGCGGGGCAGGTTTTTCACTGTGTGATTATAGAGGTAAAGACAGAGAGCGGGGCAGGTTTTTCACTGTGTGATTATAGAGGTAGAGACAGAGAGCGGGGCAGGTTTTTCACTGTGTGATTATAGAGGTAAAGACAGAGAGCGGGGCAGGTTTTTCACTGTGTGATTATAGAGGTAAAGACAGAGAGCGGGGCAGGTTTTTCACTGTGTGATTATAGAGGTAAAGACAGAGAGCGGGGCAGGTTTTTCACTGTGTGATTATAGAGGTAAAGACAGAGAGCGGGGCAGGTTTTTCACTGTGTGATTATAGAGGTAAAGACAGAGAGCGGGGCAGGTTTTTCACTGTGTGATTATAGAGGTAAAGACAGAGAGCGGGGCAGGTTTTTCACTGTGTGATTATAGAGGTAAAGACAGAGAGCGGGGCAGGTTTTTCCACTGTGTGATTATAGAGGTAAAGACAGAGAGCGGGGCAGGTTTTTCACTGTGTGATTATAGAGGTAAAGACAGAGAGCGGGGCAGGTTTTTCACTGTGTGATTATAGAGGTAAAGACAGAGAGCGGGGCAGGTTTTTCACTGTGTGATTATAGAGGTAAAGGCAGAGAGCGGGGCAGGTTTTTCACTGTGTGATTATAGAGGTAAAGACAGAGAGCGGGGCAGGTTTTTCACTGTGCTTGTCTTTTCAGATTGCTGGTGTCGTGTTATTCACACTCTGATTGAAAGCAGTCAGGAAATGTCACATTGTTTCTGACTGCTGCCGCTCCCCTTCTGCTCCCACATCAATTCACAGACACACACACACACACACACACCTTGTCATCGTACAGTAATGAGATTCAGATCACGCCAGTCAGTCTCTCCGCTTGCTCGGCGTATGGATTTCTCCGTAATGATATTCTGAAGCAGATTGAGTTTGCTTTTCTCTAAAACCGAGGGATGAATGGACAGAGAGAGTGTCCCCCACTCCTTTTAAACGTATTCGTCAGGGGAGTCAGAATATGCAGCGACACAGTGTAACAGCTGATTTGTCCCTCTGTGATGTCCCCTGTCGGGTTCTGCTGTCAGTGATTCACAGCAGGTGCTCAGGGATACAGAGTGTTGTTTCAGACAGTGGACACTTTAAATCGGAGGAGGGGCTCATTGGAATGGCTGGAATGAAATAAATGTAATGGTGATACATTACCATTCACTACTTCTAGGATGTCTATTTAGGCTACATGTTGAAGTAGACATTGAGGGATATAGGTTGTCTATTTAGGGTAGACATTCAGGCATATGTACATTTAGGGTGAACTGGGGATATAGGATGTTGATTTAGGGTAGACGTTCAGGCATATGTATATTTAGGGTGAACTGGGGATATAGGATGTTGATTTAGGGTAGACGTTCAGGCATATGTATATTTAGGGGGAACTGAGGGATATAGGATGTTGATTTAGGGTAGACGTTCAGGCATATGTATATTTAGGGGGAACTGAGGGATATAGGATGTTGATTTAGGGTAGACGTTCAGGTATATGTATATTTAGGGGGAACTGAGGGATATAGGATGTTGATTTAGGGTAGACGTTCAGGCATATGTATATTTAGGGTGAACTGGGGATATAGGATGTTGATTTAGGGTAGACGTTCAGGCATATGTATATTTAGGGTGAACTGGGGATATAGGATGTTGATTTAGGGTAGACGTTCAGGCATATGTATATTTAGGGTGAACTGGGGATATAGGTTGTAGATTTAGGGTAGACGTTCAGGCATATGTATATTTAGGGGGAACTGAGGGATATAGGATGTTGATTTAGGGTAGACGTTCAGGCATATGTACATTTAGGGGGAACTGAGGGATATAGGATGTTGATTTAGGGTAGACGTTCAGGCATATGTATATTTAGGGGGAACTGGGGATATAGGATGTTGATTTAGGGTAGACGTTCAGGCATATGTATATTTAGGGGGAACTGAGGGATATAGGATGTTGATTTAGGGTAGACGTTCAGGCATATGTACATTTAGGGTGAACTGGGGATATAGGATGTTGATTTAGGGTAGACGTTCAGGTATATGTATATTTAGGGGGAACTGAGGGATATAGGATGTTGATTTAGGGTAGACGTTCAGGCATATGTACATTTAGGGGGAACTGAGGGATATAGGATGTTGATTTAGGGTAGACGTTCAGGCATATGTACATTTAGGGGGAACTGAGGGATATAGGATTTTGATTTGGTCTTCGTCCCTGTGCCTTTACACGGCACGCCGTAATTTGGGTACAATAAATAACCCTATTGCGCATTCCTGCGTCTGTCTCCCAAATCTCTTCATGCCAACGTGACAGAATAATGGACCATTAAGGGAGACAGCAGGAATGGCCCGTCCGACGACGCTGCAACTGGTCCATCCGCCGCCACCGCAACTTTGGCAGCTGCAACTGGGCCGTCTAACGACGTCACTTCAACAGCCACAACTGCCTGTCCGACGACGCCACAACCGGTCCGCCCGACGCCACTGCTACTGGTCCGTCCGACGACGACGCAACTTCGGCAGCTGCAACTGGGCCGTCTAACGACGTCACTTCAACAGCCACAACTGGCCCGTCCGACGACGCCACAACCGGTCCGTCCGACGCCACTGCTACTGGTCCGTCCGACGCCGCCGCAACTTCGGGGTCCGACGACGACGCAACTTCGGCAGCTGCATCGGGTCCTCATCAACCCGCACTGCGTTCCTGTGATCTTCTCCTCGAGGCCCGTAGCCGGTGCGCTGCTGGTGCATCGGGGGGGGTTTGGGGGGTACTGTCACGGATCCCTCCGGAACTTTCATTACGGACACCTGTCCTCTATTCCCACTGATTAGTACTTGTATAAGTGTGCCCTTTGGTTTCCATTGGGCTGTCCATTATTGTTACTATGTCCGTTGGTCGTGTGAGTACCTGTGCTGTGTGTTTTAGCTTTCGTGCCATTGTGGATTGCGCAGATGATTACGGGTTTCGTCCCGTGTGTTAATCATTGTGCGTGTGTGTTATTTTTTCGAGGTACTCCTCGCTCTTTTGTTTGGGTTTCAACCCTGTGTTTTGTATAGTGTTTGTTTGGTCTTCGCCCCTGTGCCTTTACATGGCACGCTGTCATTTGGGTGAAATAAAAAACCTTATTACGCATTCCTGCGTCTGTCTTCTGAATCTCTTCATACCAACGTGTCACATGGTAGAGGCTGAGGGATCTGGAATGTTCATTTAGGTTTCTATGGTGATGGTTTATGGTAGATACTGAGGGATATAGGATGTCTGTTTAGGTTTATATAGTGATGGTTTATGGTAGATACTGAGGGATATAGGATGTCTGTTTAGGTTTCTATGGTGATGGTTTATGGTAGATACTGAGGGATATAGGATGTCTGTTTAGGTTTCTATGGTGATGGTTTATGGTAGATACTGAGGGATATAGGATGTCTGTTTAGGTTTATATAGTGATGGTTTATGGTAGATACTGAGGGATATAGGATGTCTGTTTAGGTTTCTATGGTGATGGTTTATGGTAGATACTGAGGGATATAGGATGTCTGTTTAGGTTTCTATGGTGATGGTTTATGGTAGATACTGAGGGATATAGGATGTCTGTTTAGGTTTCTATGGTGATGGTTTATGGTAGATACTGAGGGATATAGGATGTCTGTTTAGGTTTCTATGGTGATGGTTTATGGTAGATACTGAGGGATATAGGATTTCTGTTTAGGTTTCTATGGTGATGGTTTATGGTAGATACTGAGGGATATAGGATTTCTGTTTAGGTTTCTATGGTGATGGTTTATGGTAGATACTGAGGGATATAGGATTTCTGTTTAGGTAGGATGTTGTTTCAGGGTAGACGTTGAGGTATATAAGATGTCTGTTTAGGGTAGACGTTGAGGTACTGTATTTGGGATGTCTTTTAAGAATATGGATATTTTATATTAGTTTAGGGTGAATATGTAAGATGTTGTTCTAAGTAAGGACAATAAAGCTGCAAACACAATACACAGTTGAATGATGGTTTAGTGAATGAGTTTTGTCGATGATCAGCGGCTGAGCGGAATTGATGCTTTCATACAGACTTTGAGTCCATGATCATTCTGCATTACTTTTGGGATTGACAGAGAGTTTATGTGCATCCCAAATTGCACCATATTCCCTATGTAGTGCACTACTTTTGATGAGAGCCTTATGGGTCCTGGTCAAAGTAGTGCACTACACAGGGAATAGGGTGCTTTTTGGGATGCACATCTTCTGTTCATTTAGAGTTCATGTTGACTTTATGTAACGGACTCAGTAAAGAATCCACTGACATTTCCTCACCAGCCTACTCTAAAAGATCACTGGCAGTACAGCAAAACCTATTGAGCCCCGAGCAGGCAAAAATCAGAACAGTTCCTCCTCAGATCAGAGCACACAGATATCAGGCCTGTTTTAGACTCTGTCAAACACTGAGTAACAATCTCAGTTATTGGTCTAATGGTTAGGGTTTGGTCTCATTAGGTTTGGTCTCAAAGTTACTTGGGAGGTGTGTGTGTGTGTGTGTGTGTGCGTGCGTGCGTGCGTGCGTGCCACTCTGTGGTAAAGAGAAGGGAGGGTGGGGGGCAGTAATGTATAGTTCACCAAGCACCTTTTCTCAGCCTATCAGGGTGCAGGTGTGCTGAAAGCTCTCCTGTCACGGTGCTCTGAGCATGAATGGAGGTTTCCATCACACAGGGGCTTTAACACTAAACGACCAGACATCAAACTCCTTTACTGATGATGGCTGGATGTGTCCCATCATCAATATCAATGTGTGAATGAATTATGAGACTGCGTGGGATACAGCGCTGTGAGATGAGTGGCCTTCAGCACCTGATCCCACCTTGAGGGCCGTACCCTACCTAGTTATAATGCTGTATGTTTCCAGGGGGGAATAGACTGCCACTAGCTGCTGTTTCCCTTTGTGAATCTGTTGGGTAGTGTTAGTTAGTTAATAACAGATCTTTATAGCTATTTCTTATTGTCTATGACCCTCGTTTCATTATCCTAATACACACACTGTAGCACTTTGGGATTGTTTTTAGATGAAAAGCGCATTACAAATGAAGAGCTCTATTCAGTCTGTATGGATGAAGCGTTCCAGGTTGCGTGATAGAAATGTAAAGGTCATTTCCCATTGAGCCGACATATGCAGCGTTTACCATGAATACAGTCTCTGTTAACGCGAGAGCATTGCCTTCCAATGTCAATCATGCTGTAACACTTAACTTCAGTGATACAGATTGAATAGAGCCTTAACTGTAGAGAGATGGAGAATGAGAAGGGAGCAGGAGAGAGAGAACCAATCTCTTCATTATTTTCTCCTGCAGGATAATTTCCCAGCTGGTAACCCAGAGCGTCTCCAGGACCTGAAGTCTACTGTGGACCTTCTCACCAGCATCACCTTCTTCAGGATGAAGGTATGTACACACTCTGTGTGTGTGTGTGTGTGTGTGTGTGTGTGTGTGTGTGAGAGACACTCCCAGTTTACTGTAGTAGAAGCATGCCTATCAATCAATTAGCATATTGGTACATTTACTGCTTGCCTTTACAGTGATAGTCAATACTGATTATGGTTATAAACAGGCCTCCCACACAACACACACACGCACATATACAAATAGATATATACATAGAGTTGAAGTCAGAAGTTTACATACACTTAGGTTGGAGTCATTAAAACTCGTTTTTCAACCACTCCACAAATTTCTAGTTAACAAACTATAGTTTTGGCAAGTCGATTAGGACATCAACTTTGCACATGACACAAGTAATTTTTCCAAAAATTGTTTACAGACAGATTATTTCACTTATAATTCACTGTATCACAATTCCAGTGGGTCAACAGTTTACAGACACTAAGTTGACTTTGCCTTTAAACAGCTTGGGAATGTCACGATCGTCTGTTGAAGAAATGGACCAAGGCGCAGCGTTGTGAGCGTATATACTTCTTTATTAACGATGTCGCCAACAAAACAATAAACCTCCAAACGAAACGCCAACGTAGTGCTCACAGGCAACTAAACATGGACAACTACCCACAACACCAAAATGGAAAATGGCAACCTAAATAGGATCCCCAACAACGATAAACAGCTGTCTCTGATTGGGAACCAATTCAGGCCACCATAAACCTACAACCCCTAGACAATACAAAATCCCCATAGATAAACAAAAAAAACCTAGACAAGACAAAAAATCCTAGACAATACAAAAACTAAACAAACCACCCTTGTCACACCCTGATCTAACCAAATAATAAAGAAAACAAATATAACTAAAGTCAGGGCGTGACAGGGACATTCCAGAAAATTATGTCATGGCTTTATAAGCTTCTGATAGGCTAATTGACATCATTTGAGTCAATTGGAGGTGTACCTGTGGATGTATTTCAAGACCTACCTTCAAACTCAGTGCCTCTTTGCTTGACATCATGGGAAAATCAAAAGAAATCAGCGAAGACCTCAGAAAATAATGTGTAGACCTCCTCAAGTCTGGTTCATCCTTTGGAGCAATTTCCAAATGCCTGAAAGTGCCACGTTCATCTGAAACAAACAATAGTATGCAAGTATAAACACCATGGGACCACACAGCCGTCATACCGTTCAGGAAGGAGACGCGTTCTGTCTCTTAGAGATGAACGTACTTTGGTGCGAGAAGTGCAAATCAATTCCAGAACAACAGCAAAGGACCTTGTGAAGAAGCTGGAGGAAACAGGTACAAAAGTATCTATATCCACAGTAAAAACGAGTCCTATATCGACATAACCTGAAAGGCCGCTCAGCAAGGAACAAGCCACTGCTCGAAAAACCGCCATAAAAAAGCCAGACTACGGTTTGCAACTGCACATGGGGACAAAGATTGTAATTTTGGAGAAATGTCCTGTGGTCTGATGACACAAAAATAGAACTGTTTGGCCATAATGACCATCGTTATGTTTGGAGGAAAAGGGGGAAAGCTTGCAAGCCGAAGAACACCATCCCAACCGTGAAGCACGGGGGTGGCAGCATCATGTTGTGGTGTTGCTTTGCTGCAGGAGGGACTGGTGCACTTCACAAAATAGATGGCATCATGAGGAAAGGAAAATTATGTGGATATATTGAAGCAACATCTCAAGACATCAGTCAGGAAGTTAAAGCTTGGTCGCAAATGGGTCTTCCAACTGGACAATGACCCCAAGCATACTTCCAAAGTTGTGGCAAAATGGCTTCAGGACAACAAAGTCAAGGTATTGGAGTGGCCATCACAAAGCCCTGACCTCAATCCCATAGAAAATTTGTGGGCAGACCTGACAAAGTGTGTGCGAGCAAGGAGGCCTACAAACTTGACCCCATTTACACCAGCTCTGTCAGGAGGAATGGGCCAAAATTCACCCAATTTATTGTGGGAAGCTTATGGAAACAATTTAAAGGCAATGCTACCAAATACTAATTGAGTGTATGTAAACTTCTGACCAACTGAGAATGTGATGAAAGAAATAACAGCTGAAATAAATCATTCTCTCTACTATTATTCTGATATTTCACATTCTTAAAATAAAGTGGTGATCCTATCTGACCTAAGACAGGGAATTTTTACTAGTATTAAATGTCAGGAATTGTGCAAAACTGAGATTAAATATATTTGGCTGAGGCAGGACTTGGTCAATGACCTGAAGAGAGCTGGGACCACAGTCTCAAAGAAAACCATTAGTAACACA
>NC_052336.1:3443821-3478821 GCF_016432855.1 Salvelinus namaycush
AGGAGGCTTGTTTTGTGTTGGGATTTTGTGGGTGATTGTTTCCTGTCTCTGTGTTTTGTCTGCACCAGATAGGGCTGTCTCGGTTTTCACATTTGTTATTTTGTTACTTGTATTAGTGTTACCGTTTATTCGTCTAATTAAACATGTTGAACACTAGCCGCGCTGCATTTTGGTCCTCTCCTTCACCTATGGAAGAAAACCGTGACAGAATCACCCACCAAACTCGGACCAAGCAGCGTGGAAACAGGCAGCAGCGACAGCAGCAGCGGTACCAGGAGGAATGGACATGGGAGGAAATTCTGGACGGAAAAGGACCCTGGGCAGAGCCAGAGGAGTGTCGCCGCCCCAAAGCGGAGCTGGAGGCAGCAAAAGCGGAGAGGCGGCATTATGAGGCGCTAGCAAGGCAGAGCGGCTGGAAGCCCGAGAGGCTCACCCAAAAATGTCTTGGGGGGGGGGGGGGGGGGGGGGGGGCTAAAGGGGAGTGTGGCGAAGTCAGGTAGGAGATCTGCGCCAACTTCCCGGGCTTACCGTGGAGAGCGAGAGTACGGGCAGACACCGTGTTGTGCGGAAGAGCGCACGGAGTCTCCTGTACGTGTGCTTAGCCCGGTGCGGGTTATTCCACCGCCCCGCACTAGCCGGGCTAGAGTGAGCATTGAGCCAAGTGCCATGAAGCCGGCTCAACATATCTGGCCTCCAGTACGTCTCCTCGGGCCGGTGTACATGGCACCAGCCTTACAAATGGTGTCCCCGGTTCGCCAGCATAGCCCAGTGCGGGCTATTCCACCTCGCCGCACTGGCAGGTCTACGGGGACCATTCAACCAGGTAAGGTTGGGCAGGCTCGGTGCTCAAGGGAGCCAGTACGCCTGCACGGTCCGGTATATCCGGCGCCACCTTCCCGCCCCAGCCCAGTACCACCAGTGCCTACACCACGCACCAGGCTTCCTGTGCGTCTCCAGAACTCTGTTCCTCCTCCACGCACTCTTCCTATGGTGCGTGTCTCCAGCCCAGTACCTCCAGTTCCGGTACCACGCACCAGGCCTACTGTGCGCCTCAGCAGGTCAGAGTCGGCCGTCTGCCCAACGCCGCCTGCACTGCTCGTCTGCTCAACGCCGCCTGCACTGCTTGTCTGCCCAGCGCCGTCTGAGCTATCCGTCTGCCCAGTGCCGTCTGAGCCATCCGTCTGCCCAGTGCCGTCTGAGCCATCCGTCTGCCCAGTGCCGTCTGAGCCATCCGTCTGCCCAGTGCCGTCTGAGTGATCCGTCTGCCCAGTGCCGTCTGAGCCATCCGTCTGCCCAGCGCCGTCTGAGCCATCCGTCTGTCCCGAGCCATTAGAGCCGCCCGTCTGTCCCGAGCCGTTAGAGCCATCCGTCAGTCAGGAGCCGCTAGAGCCGTCCGTCAGTCAGGAGCTGCCAGAGCCGCCAGCCAGTCAGGAGCTGCCAGAGCCGCCAGCCAGTCAGGAGCTGCCAGAGCCGCCAGCCAGTCAGGAGCTGCCAGAGCCGCCAGCCAGTCAGGAGCTGCCAGAGCCGCCAGCCAGTCAGGAGCTGCCCTCCAGTCATGAGCTGCCCTCCAGTCATGAGCTGCCTTCCAGTCATGAGCTGCCCTCCAGTCATGAGCTGCCCTCCAGTCATGAGCTGCCTTCCAGTCATGAGCTGTCCTCCAGTCATGAGCTGTCCTCCAGTCATGAGCTGTCCTCCAGTCATGAGCTGTCCTCCAGTCATGAGCTGCCCTCCAGTCATGAGCTGCCACTCAGTCATGAGCTGCCCTCCAGTCCGGAGCTGCCACTCAGTCCGGAGCTGCCACTCAGTCCGGAGCTGCCACTCAGTCCGGAGCTGCCACTCAGTCCGGAGCTGCCATTAGACCGGAGCTGCCCTTCAGTCCAGAGCTGCCTCTCTGTCCGGAGCTGCTTTTCAGTCCGGAGTTGCCCCTCTGTCGTGAGCTACCTCTCTGTCTTGAGCTACCTCTCTGTCTTGAGCTACCTCTCTGTCCTGAGCTACCTCTCTGTCCTGAGCTATCTCCTCTATCTAGGGGGGTCCTTGGTGAAGGTTCCTAGACCAAGGTCGGGGGCGAGGGTCGCCACTCAAAGGACGCTAAGGAGGGGGACAAAGACAGTGGTAGAGTGGTGTCCTTGTCCTGCGCCGGAGCTGCCACCGCGGACAGATGCCCACCCAGACCCTCCTCTTGAGTTTTAGGGGTGCGTTCGGAGTCCGCACCTCAGGAGGGGGGTACTGTAACGTCCTGACCAGAGTTCTTATGTGTTTTGCTTGTTTAGTGTTGGTCAGGACGTGAGCTGGGTGGGAATTCTATGTTGTGTATCTAGTTTGTCTGTTTCTGTGTCCAGCCTAATATGGTACTCAATCAGAGGCAGCTGTCAATCGTTGTCCCTGATTGAGAATCATATATAGGAGGCATGTTTTGTGTTGGGATTTTGTGGGTGACTGTTTCCTGTCTCTGTGTTTTGTCTGCACCAGATAGGGCTGTCTCGGTTTTCACATTTATTATTTTGTTACTTGTATTAGTGTTACCGTTTATTCGTCTAATTAAAC
This sequence comes from Salvelinus namaycush, assembly GCF_016432855.1. Classification (NCBI taxonomy): domain Eukaryota; kingdom Metazoa; phylum Chordata; class Actinopteri; order Salmoniformes; family Salmonidae; genus Salvelinus; species Salvelinus namaycush. Next base: position 3,446,366 of record NC_052336.1, read on the forward strand.
ATGTTGAACACTAGCCGCGCTGCATTTTGGTCCTCTCCTTCACCTATGGAAGAAAACCGTGACATAGTCTTATCACATGTGTAGCTGATCGGATGTGCTAAGGCCAAATCAAGGGGTTACTGGTTAAAATTCCTCTTGGCTCCAGTTTAATTTAATTTATACAGGTAATTCTTAAATATAATCAGTGATCTAGTCAGAGGGTTACTGGTTAGAATCCCATCTAGCAAGCCTCCCGAGTGGTGCAGCAGTCTTAGGCACTGCATTGCAGTGCTTTAGGTGTCACTACAGACCTGGGTTTGATCCCAGGCTGTGTCACAACCAGCCATGACCGGGTGTCCCATTGGGAGGTGCACAATTGGCCCAGAGTAGTCTGGGTTAGGGGAAGGCTTTGCCGGGGGGGTGCTTTACTTAGCTTATCGTGGATTGGCGGGACATGTTTTGGATGGACGCATGACTCGACCTTCGCCTCTCCCGAGCCCATTGGGGAGTTGCAGCAATGAGACAAGATCGAAAAAAAGGGTCAAATCTGAAACAAATAATCCCATCTCGCTCCGGTGAGCCAGTCAACAAATTGGTTGTTTTTGCTTACTGGATATTAGGGATGTCAGTCCCCATGTCTGTTATTGTCTCCTTTATGTGTTTGAACTGTTTCCTACTGTGTTGATTCTCTGTCTGTTTGTCCAGATGTGTAAACAAACTGTTGGCCTGTGATTGCCATCCAGATGAGTGATACAGCGTCTGAGAGAGTTAATGTGTGTGCCAAATGGCACCCTATTCCTTATATAGTGCTCTACTTTTAGTACTAGTACCTCTTTTAGTATTGCACTATATGAGTTTAATATGGGGTGCCATTTGAACTGGTTTGTTAGGTAAACGGTCATCCCAGTTTGGAATACTGATCATGGTTGGTTCAGTACTGCTAGTTCTCCTGGAATCAGTACTGATATTCCCTGTTGGTTACACACTGGTGAAACAAAATCACACCCTCATATGCCCTGTGCAGTGCACCATAGTGTGGCAGGCAGCCCTATACGGCTCTGGTCAAAGTTATGCACTACAGGGGGGAAGGGTGTGATTTGAGATTCGCTCTAGAGGAAGGGATTCTTGTGAATATAGAGTGTATGATTAGCATGCTACTATAGTGCTGGTGATTCGGTTACCCTAAGTCCCCAAATATCAAATTAGTCAAAGTAGAGGGATCAGATGTTTGAGAGGGGCTTCAATCTCAAACAATGTATGTAGACCCATAATCGTTCACAAAGGAGAGAGAGCACACAGAGAAGAGAACACGGGATTTCAAGCTAAATAGTTGATTAATTGATTGAGTTTACAGAGCCAGGTATCACGAATAGAAACTGTTTGAGTTTACAGAGCCAGGTGTCACGAATAGAAACTGTTTGAGTTTACAGAGCCAGGTATCACGAATAGAAACTGTTTGAGTTTACAGAGCCAGGTGTCACGAATAGAAACTGTTTGAGTTTACAGAGCCAGGTATCACGAATAGAAACTGTTTGAGTTTACAGAGCCAGGTGTCACGAATAGAAACTGTTTGAGTTTACAGAGCCAGGTATCACGAATAGAAACTGTTTGAGTTTACAGAGCCAGGTGTCACGAATAGAAACTGTTTGAGTTTACAGAGCCAGGTATCACGAATAGAAACTGTTTGAGTTTACAGAGCCAGGTGTCACGAATAGAAACTGTTTGAGTTTACAGAGCCAGGTGTCACGAATAGAAACTGTTTGAGTTTACAGAGCCAGGTGTCACGAATAGAAACTGTTTGAGTTTACAGAGCCAGGTGTCACGAATAGAAACTGTTTGAGTTTACAGAGCCAGGTGTCACGAATAGAAACTGTTTCGACTCAGTGCTTTGACAAGGGTGTACTGGTCCTTGTCCCTGTCCACTTTAATAGATATGCTTAAATTTAAGTGATATATTAAATAACACTTGTTAGGAATATACATTTTGGTCTGTGCTAGTCCCACAGCCCAAAGAAAGACTGTATGTATCTTTTCAGTATTTTTACACTATCTTTCCATTGAAGAGAGGGGTTACAGAGCCAGTCACGAAACCCAATGCTTCCTGATTGAAAATAGGAAAAGCACTTTGAGTCGGCTTGTTGCAGGTGCTTGGGGATAATTCAATGAAGTCCTTGAAGAAAAGAAAGACCCACACACTGCTCCTGCCAATATCACTTAGTTGGTTTATTCAGCTTTTCTTCAAGGATGTACTGCTGGTGCTGGACACAATAATCATAAAATAGATAGATACAATAAACCATGTTTACATTCACTATGCATACATGTTGACCTCTACTGGTGTCTGACCACAACCCAAAGAAGGCAGTATGATGAAAGGCAGATCTCAGTAACAAGGGAGGGCAGACCTCAGCTTCAACACACTGCTGCTGTATGTATAACTAACCTTTATTTATTACTCATTTAGCAGACACTCTTATCCAGAGTGATTTACATTTTCATATTAGCCCACCATGGGAGTTGAACCCACAACCCTGATGTTGCAAGCACCATGCTCTACCAATTGAGCTACAAGGGACCCAATGAGGTGAACCTCAGTGAGTTGAAATCTATTCTACCAGAGAGACCTGTTCATTTAAATGTGAACTAACATGAATGGATTACACCATTGAGTATACATGTTGGTCTCTGGTTGGTTTGTCCCCCAGACCAAGGAAGGCAGTATGATCAAAGGCAGATATTTTAACAGAAGTTTAGGGTGGATTAACTATTTCATGTTGGCCTCTACCTGGTGGTTGGTTTGTCCCCAGGCCAAGGAAAGCCTGTACGGCTAAAGGCAGATATTCTTCTCAGTGGAGAGGGCGGTAGGTTATCCCTCAGCTTTATGATGGATGTACAATATACCTGCTACTTTACCACCTCTAACAATGTGTTGTTGCTTGACATTATGAATATAGATGAGCGGGGAGATGCATGGGTAATACACAACCTTCATCAATGCCCTTCACACAACGGTATATAGTACACAAACACCCATGCACTTGCAGGACCACACACACACACTGGGAATACTTTGCATAGAGGATCCTGCTTCATTTTGCATATCTCTACAGTAAGACAGACCACTGCAGCCCCTCTGCACACACACACACACACACACACACACACACACACACACACACACACACACACACACACACACACACACACACACACACACACACACACACACACACACACACACACACACACACACACACACACCCACACTCTCTGCACACTGCAGCAGGGATGACACACAAAGACCCCTTGGTAACCAACTCATTAAGATCTCAGCTTCCATCTCCTACACAAGTTGTCCGTCTGTGATGAACAGAAAGTGCTTTTATTTCACATCTTACAAATAATGTTAAAGTTTTTTTGTTAAATTCAATATAAAAACATTATTGTTTGTCGTAGAACGAACTAGTTGCTATCGAGGCAGAAGGATCAAATCTAACTTTATTTGTCACATGCGCCGAATCCAACAAGTGTAGACCTTACCGTGAAATGCTGAATACAACAAGTGTAGTCTTTACCGTGAAATGCTTACTTACAAGCCCTTAACCAACTTTGCAGTTCAACAAGAGTTAAGAAAATATTTACCAAATAAACTAAAGTAAAAAATTATTTAAAAAGTAACACAATAACATAACAATAACGAGGCTATATACAGGGGGTACCGGTACCGAGTCAGTGTGCGGGGGTACAGGTTAGAGGTAAGTTGTACATGTAGGTGGGGGTGAAGGGACATTGCATAGATAATAAACAGCGAGTGGCCATTTGATTAGTTGTTCAGCAGTCTTATGTCTTGGGGGTAGAAGCTGTTAACTTTTACTTGGTACTCATCCCGGATCCGGGAGCACCCTCATCAGTAAAAAAGCTGACTAGCATAGCCTAGCATAGCGCCACAAGTAAATACTAGCATCTAAATATCATGAAATCACAAGTCCAAGACACCAGATGAAAGATACACATCTTGTGAATCCAGCCATCATTTCTGATTTTTAAAATGTTTTACAGGGAAGACACAATATGTATTTCTATTAGCTAACCACGATAGCAAAAGACTCAACTTTTTTCCCCCACCATTTTTTTACTGCATAGGTAGCTATCACAAATTCGACCAAATAAAGATATAAATAGTCACTAACCAAGAAACAACTTCATCAGATGACAGTCTGATAACATATTTATTGTATAGCATATGTTTTGTTCGAAAAATGTGCATATTTCAGGTATAAATCATAGTTTTACATTGCAGCCACCATCACAAAATCTCACCAAAGCAGCTAGAATAACTACAGAGACCAACGTGAATTACCTAAATACTCATCATAAAACATTTATGAAAAATACACAGCGTACAGCAAATGAAAGACAAACATCTTGTGAATCCAGCCAATATTTCAGATTTTTTAAGTGTTTTACAGCGAAAACACAATATAGCATTATATTAGCTTACTACAATAGCCAACCACACAGCAGCATTGATTCATGCACGTTAGCGATAGCGAATAAACCAGCAAAAGATATTAAATTTTTCACTAACCTTCTCAAAACTTCATCAGATGACAGTCCTATAACATCATATTACACAATACATATATGGTTTGTTCGAAAATGTGCATATTTAGCGGCACAAATCGTCGTTATACAATGAGAATAGTAGCCAAACTGCAAACAAAATGTCGGGAGAAATCTTGGGAGAGGCACCTAATCTAATCAATAACTAATCATAAACTTGACTAAAAAATACAGGTTGGACAGCAAATGAAAGATACATTAGTTCTTAATGCAACCGCTGTGTTAGATTTTTAAAATTAACGTTACTACGGCATACAGCGTGCGTTAAAGCGAGACCGCACCGAAATTAATGGCGGAATAATAGTTTAACATTTTTCAACAGAAATACGAATTAACATCATAAATAGTTCTTACTATTTGATGAGCTTCCATCAGAATCTTGTGCAAGTTGTCCTTTGTCCAGAATAATCGTTGCTCGGTTGTAGATTGTCGTCTTCAACTTTGGAATTAGCAGGAAACATTAGCCATGTGGCGAAGACGTGTCCAACTCACCATAACGCAGCACAAATAAAATACCGAAAATTGCAATATACTGATATAAACTGATATAACTCGGTTTAAAATAACTACATTATGATGTTTTTAACACCTATATCGAATAAAATCAGAGCCGGATATATCTAACGCCTATAACGAGAGCTTTTCAGAATGCAATCCTGAGGTCTGTCTTGCGTCATGACGAACGTTGAAAAGACTGCACACCCGGTTCCAAGAGCTTTTGTACGGCCTCAGATCTACCTAGACACCCCATTCCAATTCTCACTGCTTACTGACATCTAGGGGAAGGCGTATGCAGTGCATGTCGACCCATAGATTACATGCAAATGAATAAACTGACCCTGGAACAGAGTGCCCGATTTCAGATTTCTCACTTCCTGACAGGAAGTTTGCTGCAAAATGAGTTCTGTTTTACTCACAGATATAATTCAAACGGTTTTAGAAACTAGAGAGTGTTTTCTATCCAATAGTAATAATAATATGCATATTGTACGAGCAAGAATTGAGTACGAGGCAGTTTAATTTGGGAACGTTTTTTTACAAAGTCGAAATGGCGCCCCCCTATTGAGAAAAGGTTTTAAGGAGCCTTTTGGTCATAGACTTGGCACTCCGATACTGCTTGCCATGCGGTAGCAGAGAAAACTGTCTATGACTTGGGGAACTGGAGTCTCTGCCAATTTTATTTATTTTATTTTACCGCCTATTATATAGGTTCTGGATTGCAGGAAGCTTGACCCCAGTGATGTACTGGGCCATACGCACTACCCTCTGTAGCGCCTTACGGTCGGATGCCGAGCAGTTGCCATACAAGGAGGTGATGCAACCGGTCAGGATGCTCTCGATGGTGCAGCTGTAGAACTTTTTGAGGATCTGGGGACCCATTCCAAATCTTTTCAGTCTCCTGAGGGGAAAAGGTTTTGTCGTGCCCTCTTCACAACTGTCTTGGTGTGTTTGGACCATGATAGATTGTTGGGGATGTGGATACCAAGGAACTTGAAACTCTCGACCCGCTCCACTACAGCCCTCTTGGTGTTAATGGGGGCTTGTTCGGGCCAGCCTTTTCCTGTAGTCCACGATCAGCTCCTTTTTCTTGCTCACATTGAAGGAGAGGTTGTTGTCCTGGCACCACACTGCCAGTTCTCTGACCTCCTCCCTATAGGCTGTCTCATCGTTGTCGGTGATTAGGCCTACCACTGTTGTGTTTTCAGCAAACTTAATGATGATGTTGGAGTCGTGTTTGGCCACGCAGTCGTGGATGAACAGGGAGTACAGGAGGAGACTAAGTACACACCCCTGAGGGGCCCCAGTGTTGAGGATCAGCGTGGCAGACATGTTGTTGCCTACCCTCACCACCTGGGGGCGGCCTGTCAGAAAGTTCAGGATCCAGTTGCAGAGGGAGATGTTTAGTCCCAAAGTCCTTAGCTTAGAGATGAGCTTTGTGGGCACTATGGTGCTGAACGCTGAGCTGTAGTCAATGAACAGTATTCTCACATAGGTGTTCCTTTTGGTTGGGATATGTACGTACGGTCACTGTGGGGACGACGTCGTTGATGCACTTATTGATGAAGCCGATGACTGAGGTGGTATACACCTCAATGCCATTAGCTGAATCCCAGAAAATATTCCAGTCTGTGCTAGCAAAACAGTCCTGTAGCGTAGCATCCGCGTCATCTAACCACTTCCGTATTGAGAGAGTCACTGGTACTTCCTGCATTAGTTTTTGCTTGTAAGAAGGAATCAGGAGGATAGAATTATGATCAGATTTGCCAAATGGAGGGCGGGGGAGAGCTTTGTATGCTTCTCTGTGTGTGAAGTAAAGGTGGTCTAGAGTTTTTTTTCCTCTGGTTGCACATGCTGGTAAAAACACATGCTGGTAAAAATGTGGTAAAACTGATTTAAGTTTACCTGCATTAAAGTCCCCGGCCACTAGGAGCGCCGCTTCTGGGTGAGCATTTTCTTGTTTGTTTATGGCCTTGTCGGGTTGAGTGCGGTCTTAGTGCCAGCATCGGTCTGTGGTGGTAAATAGACGGCTATGAATAATATAGATGAGAACTCTCTAGGTAGATAGTGTGGTCTACAGCTTATAATAAGGTACTCTACCTCAGGCGACCAATACCTCGAGACTTCTTTAATATTAGACATCACGCCCCAGCTGTTACTGACAAAAATACACACACCCCCACCCCTCATCTTACCAGACGTAGCTTCTCTGTTCTGCTGGTCCATTGAAAATCCCTCCAGCTCTATATTATCCGTGTCGTCGTTCAGCCACGACTCGGGGGAAACATAAGGTATTACAGTTTTTAATGTGCCGTTGGTAGAATAATCGCAATCGTAGATCATCAATTTTATTATCCAATGATTGCATGTTAGCAAGTAGAATTGATGGCAGTGGGACTTTACTCGCTCACCTACAGATTCTCAAAATGCAGCCCGATCTGCGTCCTCTTTTCCTCCGTCTTTTCTTCACGCAAATGACGGGAATCTGGGCCTGTTCCCGGGAGAGCAGTATATCTTTCTCGTCGGACTCGTTAAAGGAAAAAGCTTCTTCCAGTTCGTGGTAAGTAATCCCAGTTCTGATGTCCATAAGTTGGTTTTGGTCATAAGAGATGGTAGCAGCAACATTATGTACAAAATAAGTACAAAAATAAGTTAAAAACAACGCAAAAAAAACGAACAAATAGCACAATTGGTTACAGGCATGTAAAACATCAGCCATCCTCTTCGGCACCATCTTAAGGTTCTTAGCTTTCCAACGCTATGCGACATATGACGTGTCCTTCCGCAAGAAATTGACTGTCAGTCCGAGCAGCGAATAAAAGTGTAAGCAGGACTTCCCATTTAACCAGGCAAGTCAGTTAAGAACAAACTCTTATTTAACAATGACAGCCTACCCCAGCCAAACCCTCCCCTAACCCGGATGACGCTGGGCCAATTGTGCACCGCCCTATGGGACTCCCGATCAGTTGTGATACAGCCCGGGATCAAACCAGGGTCTGTAGGGATGCCTCTAGCACTGAGATGCAGTGCCTTAGACCGCTGCGCAATTCGGGAGCCCCGAGTCTAATCCGATACCCCAGAGTCTAGTGAGACAAAATCAATTTAAGCTGGGAAGCATGGCTATCAGCCAAAACGGTCCCAAATTGGCTGAACAGAGGCTGATTTATTAGCACACTACCTTGATAAAACAATTAACTAATAACGAAAGTCCCCAAAATTGGTGAGTTTACGCTTAACCGGTTTTAATCGAGCTCTCCCCCGAGTCATTACACACACACACACACACACACACACACACACACACACACACACACACACACACACACACACACACACACACACACACCAAATACACACAGACCAAACACACACAGACAAACACAAACACGCACACAAGCTATGTCAAGAATCCAGTATATAAATGTGCGGTGTGTATAAACAGTGTAATTAAAATATAATGTATAGTAGTACAAATATTAGAATGAGCTACGTCTAGAATACATACAAGCAAGCAACCACACACACACACACACACACACACACACACACACACACACAGCAACACGCTTCACTGCAGGTTGTTGAATAATTGAAGCCATATTATTTCAGAGCTGCCAGGGACAGGCTTCATTTTAACACACCATATTCTATTAATCAAAACTACATTTCATGTTGCCCAGAGATATACACACGGGTGTGTTTGTGCTTGCGCGTGCAATACAAACACACACTGTGAGCAGTGGGTTATCTATCTGTAAAGTCATTAAGATAAGAGAGGAAATGTGTTGGTGTGAACAGAATGTCCAGACAGTTGAGTCTGATTCTAACCGTATCTCCCATCTACAGAGAAACATTTATCAGCTCCAATACTACAGCAGGACTGTTACAGGGAGCTACAACTCTCCTGCTGTACTCCTTCCTGTACTAGAACTCTCACTAGTCCATCACTATACCAGGACTGGTCTACAGACAACTATCAACTCATATACTATACCAGGACTGGTCTACAGACAACTATCAACTCATATACTGTACCAGGACTGGTCTACAGACAACTATCAACTCATATACTGTACCAGGACTGGTCTACAGACAACTGTCAACTCATATACTGTACCAGGACTGGTCTACAGACAACTATCAACTCATATACTGTACCAGAACTGGTCTACAGACAACTATCAACTCATATACTGTACCAGGACTGGTCTACAGACAACTATCAACTCATATACTGTACCAGGACTGGTCTACAGACAACTATCAACTCATATACTGTACCAGGACTGGTCTACAGACAACTATCAACTCATATACTGTACCAGGACTGGTCTACAGACAACTATCAACTCATATACTGTACCAGGACTGGTCTACAGACAACTATCAACTCATATACTGTACCAGGACTGGTCTACAGATAACTATCAACTCATATACTGTACCAGGACTGGTCTACAGACAACTATCAACTCATATACTATACCAGGACTGGTCTACAGACAACTATCAACTCATATACTATACCAGGACTGGTCTACAGACAACTGTCAACTCATATACTGTACCAGGACTGGTCTACAGACAACTATCAACTCATATACTGTACCAGGACTGGTCTACAGACAACTATCAACTCATATACTGTACCAGGACTGGTCTACAGACAACTATCAACTCATATACTGTACCAGGACTGGTCTACAGACAACTATCAACTCATATACTATACCAGGACTGGTCTACAGACAACTGTCAACTCATATACTGTACCAGGACTGGTCTACAGACAACTATCAACTCATATACTGTACCAGGACTGGTCTACAGACAACTATCAACTCATATACTATACCAGGACTGGTCTACAGACAACTGTCAACTCATATACTGTACCAGGACTGGTCTACAGACAACTATCAACTCATATACCTGCACTGGTCTACAGACTATTGTAAACTAGTGGTTCAAGCCCTGAATGTTGATTGCCTGAAGGCTGTTCCTAGGCCGTCATTGAAAATAAGAATTTGTTCTTAACTGACTTGCCTAGTTAAATAAAGGTAAAATAAAAAATGTAATAAAAATCAGACCATATACCATGGGTATGACAAAACCTTTGTTTTTACTGCTGTAATTACGTTGGTATGGCCAATATACCACACCCCCTCGGGCATTATTGCTTAATTAGATAATATACCAGCACTAGTTAGATTTTTACCAGCGCTGGTCTACAGACTATCAGATCTGTAAACCAGCACTAGTCTACAGACAGCTAAAACTCTCCTACTGCTCTTTCCATGCTGTTCTGTTCTATCTCTATCTGTGTTGAACAGATGGTGCTTCGAACAACAAGTGATTAAGCAGAAACAGCCAGTTCAGTTCAATCAGTGTTTTAGAAGACGGCATCAGTGGAAGAAGGGCAGGGCTGCTCTAGAAAAAGTGTTTCTCTGCAGCCAAACACACACACACATGCACTCATGCATCAGTCAATCAATCTATCAAATGTTTTTATAGAGCCCTTTTTACAACTGCAGTTGTCACAAAGTGCTTTTACAGAAACCCAGCCTAAAATCTCAGGGAGCAAGCAATGCGGATGTAGAGGCCGGTGGCTAGGAAAAACTATCTAGAAAGGCAGGAACCTAGGAAGAAACCTAGAGAGGAACCAGGCTCTGCGGGGGGGGGGGGGGGGGCAGTCCCCTTCTGGCTGTGCTGGGTGGAGATTATAAAGGTACATGGACATTAAGGCCAAGTCGTTTTTCAAGATATTCAAACATGTATAAATTACCAGCAGGGTCAAATAATAATCACAGTGGTTATTGAGGGTGCAACAGGTCAGCACCTCAGGAGAAGATGTCCGTTGGCTTTTCATAGCTGAGCATTCAGAGGTAGAGAGAGAGAGAGGTAGAGAAAGAGAGAGACAGGTAGAGAGAGAAGTGGAGAGAGAGAGAGAGAGAGAGAGAGAGAGGTAGAGAGAGATAGAGAGGTAGATAGGTGGAGAGAGAGAGAGAGAGAGAGGTAGAGAGAGAGAGGTAGAGAGCGAGGTGGAGAGAGAGAGGTAGAGAGGTAGAGAGAGAGAGAGAAGTAGAGAGAGGTAGAGAGAGAGAGAGAGAGGTAGAGAGAGAGAGAGAGAGAGGTAGAGAGAGGTAGAGATAGAGGTAGAGAGAGAGAGAGAGAGAGAGAGGTAGAGAGAGAGAGAGAGAGAGAGAGAGAGAGAGAGAGAGAGAGAGAGAGAGAGAGAGAGAGAGAGAGAGAGAGAGTTGAAATAGCAGGTCCAGGTCAGGGAAGCAACTCGGGTGAACAGATCAGGGTGTCCATGCGTGCCATCATCAACCTGCACACACACACTCGCTCTGGGAGGGGATGGGCTGAGGTGTCAATGTGAGTTTTTATCTGTGTTAGTCTGGTTTCTGTTTAGCTCCATTTAAGATGTCAGGCCATGTCTTGAATTAAACATGAGCTGCAGGCTCAGCTTGCCATACAAAACTCTCTGCTCTCTGTAAAAGTACACTTGAGGTCTACTGTCTGTCTGTCTGTCTGTCTGTCTGTCTGTCTGTCTGTCTGTCTGTCTGTCTGTCTGTCTGTCTGTCTGTCTGTCTGTCTGTCTGTCTGTCTGTCTGTCTGTCTGTCTGTCTGTCTGTCTGGGATTACTGAGCGCCACCACAACCTTCATCTCTGCTTCTCTCTCTCTGTCTGTCTGGGATTACTGAGTTCCACCACAACCTTCATCTCTGCTTCTCTCTCTCTGTCTGTCTGGGATTACTGAGTTCCACCACAACCTTCATCTCTGCTTCTCTCTCTCTGTCTGTCTGGGATTACTGAGTTTCACCACAACCTTCATCTCTGCTTCTCTCTCTCTGTCTGTCTGGGATTACTGAGTTCCACCACAACCTTCATCTCTGCTTCTCTCTCTCTGTCTGTCTGGGATTACTGAGTTCCACCACAACCTTCATCTCTGCTTCTCTCTCTCTGTCTGTCTGGGATTACTGAGTTCCACCACAACCTTCATCTCTGCTTCTCTCTCTCTCTCTGTCTCTCTTTCTCCACCCCCCTCTTCTATCCCCCTCCAGGCCCGTAAGCAGAATGTTCCCCGGGAGGAGCAGGGTCCGTCTATAAAGAACCTGGACTTCTGGCCCAAGCTCATCACTCTCATGGTGTCTGTGATCGACGAGGACCGCACCGCCTACACCCCTGTCATCAACCAGTACGTACAACATGGACACACACACACAGTGATAGATCTATTTTGGGATAATGGCTCTGGGATAGCTGAGGGCATAAACTGCTAGTGAATAAGCAACGGAAATCAGTGAGAGAGGGGAAGCAAGAGAGAGATGGAAAAAGTGTGTGTGTGTGTGTGTGTGTGTGTGTGTGTGTGTGTGTGTGTGTGTGTGTGTGTGTGTGTGTGTGTGTGTGTGTGTGTGTGTGTGTGTGTGTGTGTGTGTGTGCGTGCGTGCGTGCGTGTGTGTCTCTCTCTTTCTGCATCTGAGTCTGCATGCTTGCGTGATTTACTGGGGGGAGGGGTAGATGCATGAGCTATGAGGAACATTCAAGGATTAGCTCACAAATATTTCTCAAGGCAAGACATTCTGCCTTATATTAGTGTGTGTGTGTGTGCATACATATGTACACACGCATGTGTTTTGCATTTGTGTGCATGTGCGTGCTACATACGTGCGCAAGTGTTTTGCGTTAGTGTGTGTGTGTTTGTGTGTTAGCGCATGCGTGCTTGTTTTTGTGTGTGAGAGCTATATTAGGGAAAGTAACACATTGAGAGGGAAACTGACCTTATCTGCGCAAAAAGCCTTTCATCTACTCCTGTCATTCCATCGCTATGTGTAGGCTGGATAATTATCCCAGTGACTTTTCACAATTAAGGGCTGACTGGAAATCTATAATATACAAAATAACAATTTATCTGCAAACGCCTCTTCCTATCTCTCTCTCGCTCTTCTTTCTCTTTCTTCACTTCCCCATCTCTCTCTGTTATCCTCTCTACCTTTATCTATCTCTCTTTATCTATCTCTCTTTATCTACCTCTTTTTCCCTCTCCACCTCTCTGTCTCCCTTTCACCACCTCTCACATATACCATCCTCCCTCCCTCTTTCTCTCTCTCTCTCTCTCTCTCTCTCTCTCTGAATTCTTCCTCTGAGATTCAACCAATTTATCCCCAAATCTCCAGTGACACCCTATTCTCTGTCCAACCCACTTCCACACTCCTTCTGACCAGAGCTAGGGATTAGGGTACTATTTGAGACAGAACCAGGCAGTCTGAGTGTCCAGTCAGGCTTGTGATTATGAGGATATGAGTGTGATGTGGATCCATTGTAATTCCTCCCACAGATTTCCCCAAGAGCTGAATATGGGGAAGGTCAGCGCTGAGTTCATATGGAACCTGTTTGCCCTGGACATGAAATACGCCATGGAAGGTTAGTAGGAAATGCTATTGATCTGTCAAAACCCTGTTTGTCACTTCTCTCTGCTCTCTCACTCTCTCTCTCATTCTTTCTTTCTCTCTCTTTCTGCCTCTATCTCTACTCGCTCTCTGATTCTCTCTGCTTTCTTCCCCAGAGCTAAAGTAGGGCTTTCCTTCAGAGGACACGCTATACTTATATTACTATCTAAATCAGAGTCATGGTGGCAGGTGTGTGTGTGTGTGTGTGTGTGTGTGTGTGTGTGTGTGTGTGTGTGTGTGTGTGTGTGTGTGTGTGTGTGTGTGTGTGTGTGTGTGTGTGTGTGTGTGTGTGTGTGTGTGTGTGTGTGTGTGTGTGTGTGTGTGCAGGCTTTGTGACTTGTGTGCAGAGATTTTACGTACTTGTTTTCCTGAGTCAGAGTAGCAGGCATGTGACCAGTGTGTGTGTGTGTGTGTGTGTGTGTGTGTGTGTGTGTGTGTGTGTGTGTGTGTGTGTGTGTGTGTGTGTGTGTGTGTGTGTGTGTGTGTGTGTGTGTGTGTGTGTGTGTGTGTGTGTGTGTGCATGCGTGCCTCTTAGTTGTTGTCAGACTGGGTTTGAGCAGTGGGGGTGTGTCGCTCCAGGGAGTCTGTGTTTCCGTGTTGCAGGGAGGGCACTTATCAGTGTTGCACATGCTCACATATCTCCTCTTACCTCGCCCTCCTCCTCCCTCCTCTTACCTCGCCCTCCTCCTCCCTCCTCTTACATAAAATCTGTGAAAACAGATGACCAGTTTGACCATGGCACAAAGTTGTTATCTCATTATAATGGGACCTGCTTGCATCGTATAAGATAAGGGCATTCTTTCCCATACATCATAATTGCTATTTGTTTTACCACGATTCTTCAGTGGTTTTATATTAGCTATGTATTTTATTGGAGAACATAAATCCACATAAATCTCAAATAAACCTGAACTGGTATGGTGCTGTGCATCTGGCGGTGTGCGTATGACAGCAAGCTTGCCTGCCTGCCTTCATGTGTGAGTGCGTGTGTGTGTGTGAGTGCGTGTGTGTATGTGAATGTCCCCAGTCAGTGCTATTAAGAAAGCAGGTCATTGTGTGTTAGTTCCATCTGTTTGGAGGAGAAAGGAATGCAGTGACCTCACCAGTGGTCAGTCTTTTAACCTTTTCACATGTAAGTTCTAAATATCTCTAACGGTCACCCCAGGGTGAGGTTTTTTATGCGCGTGGTGTCAGAATGCACTTACTTTTCCAAAATGGGATTGTTACACATCAGGACAGTTCACCCACGCTGCCCTCAGACCAAGGTGCGCTGCCTGCTAATGATCTATTGGCTATAGAGCAGCTTGTCAATTTCTAATTATTTTCTAACAAGTTCTTTTTATTTTCTAACAACTGTTTGAATTGAGGTGTGTTCCGCCCATTTCACTGTTGCAGACAGTTTGTGTTTGAGACATTACTGAGCCAGACAAATGTCTCTCTTCGACGAGAGCCCAGGCACAAACTCTTTCCTCCCTGGCACATTTTCCGGCTGGCTGCCACATTGCCTTCACTATTAATAATAACTTTGGACATGTGTGCGTTCCTATCAAAGTAAGTGCCTTATTATGTTATCATTATAGTTTCTGTATATCGTGTTATTGTAGCTACTGTAGCACACCGTATGTATGTATGGAGCATAATGCATTTGCTGTTTTATTCACATGTTTTCAAGTCCTGGTGACAAATCATGCATTACGATTCTTGCATAGATTGTAATGGAAATATATGATGTGTGTAAAATATATATATTTTAAGGTTGTACTAATTGTGATGAGCTAATTCTAAGCTAATTGCCAGCTATGTGTGGCGCCATGTTTGTTGACATCATAAAATGCATTCTGTTTGTC
This sequence comes from Salvelinus namaycush, assembly GCF_016432855.1. Lineage (NCBI taxonomy): Eukaryota > Metazoa > Chordata > Actinopteri > Salmoniformes > Salmonidae > Salvelinus > Salvelinus namaycush. The sequence continues at coordinate 3,461,766 of NC_052336.1, forward strand.
ACGTAAATGTCTGCCAGACCAAAGATGTTAGAACAAAATGAAGTGAAGGTATGGTTCAATCGTCTTTGAGTAAACTTCAGGAAGTGAATGATGGTAAACGACACACCCCATTCAACATGCATACTGCAAACAGACCCAACTCATCTTGCAACCTCTTATCTTTGGTTGACATGAAAAAACAAATATGGCGGCCCGCACAAAATACCCATCGCGTTGTATTCAATTATTTAGATCACTGGTGAGGTCACCCATGATATGATGAATTGTAAATAGTAATTGCTATTAGCTAATTACGGTTTCTGTCAGCCGAGAGTTAGCTAAATATGACCGCTTGTGTTAGGTCACTCTTTCCTCAGTTAGCGCTACAACTAACGTAGCTGACATTTTCCGGTTTGGATGAGAATTGTGTTAGCCTTTCACATGGACGACATAACGTTGTGAAGACTGTGTTTCTGTGAAAAAAACAATGTGGCCAGCTCAAACGCTGACTGTTGCGTCAATCCTCTGGACGTTGTAAATAAGTGTTCTAATCACAGTGGTTTGAGCGTACAATGCAGGGACCACTTTAGAATGATCACACCCGTGTGTTCCTACATGTCAAAGGGTTCAACACTATCCCACTGCATTATCCTCATTCATTTATATACAATAACTACATACACACACACACGCACACACGCACACACACACACACACACCCTAGCATGCACATAACCAGAACGTCCCAAGTCAGTTTGTGTGTGTGAGCGAGAGAGTTGCTGATAGAACAGTTTCAATATAAAGGCAGGCGGCAGTTCATGTTGTGTTTGAGAGAGAGATGGAGAGAGATGGAGAGAGAGAGATGGAGAGCGATGGAGAGAGAGGCCATAGAACTGGCCATAGAACCCGGCCGTCACAGACAAATTTGGCTACCCAGAGAGGACAGGTTGTGCTCACTCTGCCCTCAGAGAGGTCGAGACAGAGCTGCATTTTCTCCTACACTATGAGAACTATACTAAAAAAAAAACTTTAAAAAAACAATGCACACATTTTGAATGTGTGCCATATAAGCTGCAAAATACACTACATGACCAAAAGTATGTGGACACCTACTCATCGAACATCTCATACCAAAATCGTGGGCATTAATATGGAGTTGGTCCCCCCTTTGCTATTATAACAGCCTCCACTCTTCTGGGAAGGCTTTCCACTAAATGTTGGAACATTCAGCCAGAAGGCCATTAGTGAGTTCAAGAACAGATGTTGGGTGATTAGGCCTGGCTCGCCGTTGGAGTTCCAATTCATCCCAAAGGTGTTTGATGGGGTTGAAGTCAGGGCTCTGTGCAGGCCAGTCAAGTTCTTCCACACCGATCTCAACAAACCATTTCTGTATGGGCCTCGCTTTGTGCACGGGGGCATTGTCATGCTGAAACAGGAAAGGGCCTTCCCCAAACTGTTGCCACAAAGTTGGAAGCACAGAATTGTCTAGAATGTCATTGTATGCTGTAGCGTTAAGATTTCCCTAAACAATGAAAAACAGCCCCAGAACATTATTCCTCCTCCATCAAACTTTACAGTTGACACTTTGCTTTGGGCCAGGTAGCATTCTCCGCCAAACTCAGGTTCATCCGTCACTGCCAGACGGTGAAGTGTGATTCATCACTCCAAAGAACGTATTTCCACTGGCGGCGAGCTTTACACCACTCCAGCCGATGTTTGGCATTGCTCATGGTGATCTTTGGCTTGCTAGGCCTTGGAAACCCATTTCATGAAACTCTGACGAACAGTTCTTGTGCTGACGTTGCAATTTGGAACTCGGTAGTGAATGTTGCAACCGAGGGCAGACGATTTTCAGCACTCGACGGTCCCGTTCTGTGTGCTTGTGTGGCCTATAACTTTGCGGTCCTAGACGTTTCCACTTCATAATAACAGCACTTACATTTGACCGGGGCAGCTCTAGCAGGGCAGAAATTTGACTAACTGACTCTTTGGAAAGGCATCCTATGACAGTGCCATGTTGAAAGTCACTGAGCTTTTCAGTAAGGCCATTCTACTGCCAATGTTTCCTATGGAGATTGCATGGCTGTGTGCTCGATTTTATACACCTGTGAGCAACGGTTATGGCTGAAATAGCCGAATCCACTAATTTGAAGTTGTGTCCACATACTTTTGTATATATAGTATATGTAGCTTCTCGCCACACTTGTAGAGACAGCCACAAGTGTAGGGACGGCCACAGACAACTTTGCTACATGTGTCTTTCTCACTATTTATTTATTGTCCTCATTAGTTTCTTACTTCTTACTTCTTGTCATGTTAATTGTTACCACTCATTGAGTATTATTATTTTTACTATTATCATCTACAGTGTGTGGCATCATTGATGTGTTGTATCTATATGTTTGCTTTTGCAATGTATGTGGTAACACGTTCCATGCCTTTTAAAGCCATTTGAATTTGAGAGAGAGAGAGAGAGAGAGAGAGAGAGACTGAGAGAGAGACATTGAGAGACTGAGACAGAGAGAGAGAGAGAGAGAGAGAGAGAGAGAGAGAGACATTGAGAGACTGAGACAGAGACAGAGACAGAGAGAGAGGAGAGAGAGAGAGAGAGGAGAGAGAGAGAGATTGAGAGACTGAGACTGAGAGAGACTGAGAGCATTCTGCTTTAATTAAGTCTTTGATGCATACCCTGCTTCCCGCTCAGGGCCCTACAGTGCTAGGGTAAAAGCAGAAAGGGATGCAGCTAATTTTAGAGAGATGTGTGTGAGTGTGTGAGAATTTGTGTATGTTTGCTTGTGTGCTTGCAAGCGTTTGTGAGAGTGTGCGTGCACCTGTTTGCAACAAGCCGTGACGGTTTGACTTCAGCATTCAACATTTGTCCACAGGGGTATTGTAAAGGTTTTCTTCCAGGGGTGAAGGAGAGGACCAAAATGCAGCGCGGCTAGTGTTAAACATGTTTAATACAAACACAAGTGAAACACTACAAACAACCTACAAAATAACAAATGTGCAAAACCGATACAGACCTATCTGGTGCAGAACACAAACACAGAGACAGGTAACAAACACCCACAAAATCCCAACACCAAACAAGCCTCCTATATATGAGTCTCAATCAGAGACAACGACTACCATCTGTCTCTGATTGAGAACCCACACTAGGCTGACATAGAAACAGACAAACTAGACACACAACATAGAATTCCCACCCAGCTCACGTCCTGACCAACTAAACACATACAAAACAACAGAAAACAGGTCAGGAACGTGACAGAACCCCCCCCCTCAAGGTGCGAACTCCGGGCGCACCCCTAAAACTCAAGGGGAGGGTCTGGGTGGGCATCTGTCCGCGGTGGCGGCTCCGGCGGTGGACGAGGGCACCACTCCACCATTGTCTTTGTCCACCTCCTTAGCGTCCTTTGAGTGGCGACCCTCGCCCACGACCTAGGCCTAAGAATCCTCCCCAAGGCCCCCACATGATTTAGGAGGTAGCTCAGGACAGAGAGGTAGCTCAGGACAGAGAGGTAGCTCAGGACAGAGAGGTAGCTCAGGACAGAGAGGTAGCTCAGGACAGAGGGGCAACTCCGGACTAATGGCAGCTCCGGACTGAGTGGCAGCTCCGGACTGAGTGGCAGCTCCGGACTGAGTGGCAGCTCCGGACTGAGTGGCAGCTCCGGACTGGAGGGCAGCTCCGGACTGGAGGGCAGCTCATGACTGGAGGGCAGCTCATGACTGGAGGGCAGCTCATGACTGGAGGGCAGCTCATGACTGTAGGGCAGCTCATGACTGTAGGGCAGCTCATGACTGGAAGGCAGCTCATGACTGGAAGGCAGCTCATGACTGTAGGGCAGCTCATGACTGTAGGGCAGCTCATGACTGTAGGGCAGCTCATGACTGTAGGGCAGCTCATGACTGTAGGGCAGCTCATGACTGTAGGGCAGCTCATGACTGGCTGGCGTCTCTGGCAGCTCCTGACTGGCTGGCGTCTCTGGCAGCTCCTGACTGGCTGGCGTCTCTGGCAGCTCCTGACTGACGGACGGCTCTAGCGGCTCCTGACTGACGGACGGCTCTAATGGCTCGGGACAGACGGGCGGCTCTAATGGCTCGTGGCAGACGGATGACTCAGATGGCGCTGGGCAGACGGATGGCTCAGATGGCGCTGGGCAGACGGATGGCTCAGATGGCGCTGGGCAGACGGATGGCTCAGATGGCGCTGGGCAGACGGATGGCTCAGATGGCGCTGGGCAGACGGATGGCTCAGACGGCGCTGGGCAGACGGATGGCTCTGGCCGGCTGAGACGCACAATAGGCCTGATGCGTGGTGCCGGAACTGGAGGTACCGGGCTGAGGGCACGCACCTCAGGGCGAGTGCGGGGAGGAGGAACAGGGCTCTGGAGATGCACTGGAAGCCTGGTGCGTGGTGTAGGCACTGGTGGTACTGGGCTGGGGCGGGAAGGTGGCGCCGGATATACCGGACCGTGAAGGAGGACACGCGCTCTTGAGCACCGAGCCTCTCCAACCTTACCAGGTTGAATGGTCCCCGTAGCCCTGCCAGTGCGGCGAGGTGGAATAGCCCGCACTGGGCTATGCAGGCGAACCGGGGACACCACCTGTAAGGCTGGTGCCATGTACGCCGGCCCGAGGAGACGTACTGGAGGCCAGATACGTTGGGCCGGCTTCATGACATCCGGCTCGATGCCCAACCTAGCCCTCCCAGTGCGGCAAGGTGGAATAGCCCGCACTGGGCTAAGCACGCGTACTGGGGACACCGTGCGCTTTACCGCATAACACGGTGTCTGACCAGTACGACGCCCTCTCACTCCACGGTAAGCCCGGGGAGTTGGCTCAGGTATCCAACCCGGCTTCGCCACACTCCCCTTTAGTCCCCCCCAAGAAATTTTTGGGTGAGCCTCTCGGGTTTCCAGCCACTCTGCCTTGCAAGTGCCTCATAATGCCGCCTCTCCGCTTTTGATGCCTCCAGCTCCGCTTTGGGACGGCGACACTCCTCTGGCTCTGCCCAGGGTCCTTCTCCGTCCAGAATCTCCTCCCATGTCCATTCCTCCTTGTACTGCTGCTGCTGTTGCCCGTTGCCACGCTGCTTGGTCCGGGTTTGGTGGGTGTTTCTGTAACGACTTTCTTCCTGAGATGAAGGAGAGGACCAAAATGCAGCGCGGTTAGTGTTCAACATGTTTAATTTGAACATAAACGGTGAACACTTACAACAATACAAAAACAACAAATGTGAAAGTCGAGACAGTCCTATCTGGTGCAGAACACAAACACAGAGACAGGAAACAAACACCCACAAAATCCCAACACCAAACAAGCCTCCTATATATGAGTCTCAATCAGAGACAACGACTACCATCTGTCTCTGATTGAGAACCCACACTAGGCAGACATAGAAACAGACAAACTAGACACACAACATAGAATTCCCACCCAGCTCACGTCCTGACCAACTAAACACATACAAAACAACAGAAAACAGGTCAGGAACGTGACAGGTATACTGCGATGCAAGCTATATCTACTCAGGGTTTTCTAGCTTCAGTTAACTTCCCAGTCCAGCTCAGGTTTCATCCGTATTACGATGGTGGATATTGCTTGTCCACCTGACGCTAACTCTAGCAGGCTTGTTACTGCGTGTGCATGTTGCACATGGCTAGTCGAACACCAAACTCTTCATTGAGACAATGCTGAAACATCCAACCATGGGAGATTCAGAACTCTTCATTGAGACAATGATGAAACATCAATCCATGGGCGAGTCAGAACTCTTCATTGAGACAATGCTGAAACATCAATCCATGGGCGAGTCAGAACTCTTCATTGAGACAATGCTGAAACATCAATCCAGGAGAGATTCAGAACTCTTCATTGAGACCATGCTGAAACATCAATCCATGGGAGATTCAGAACTCTTCATTGAGACAATGCTGAAACATCAATCCATGGGAGATTCAGAACTCTTCATTGAGACAATGCTGAAACATCAATCCAGGAGAGAGTCAGAACTCTTCATTGAGACAATGCTGAAACATCAATCCATGGGAGATTCAGAACTCTTCATTGAGACAATGCTGAAACATCAATCCATGAGAGATTCAGAACTCTTCATTGAGACAATGCTGAAACATCAATCCATGAGAAAGTCAGAACTCTTCATTGAGACAATGCTGAAACATCAATCCATGAGAGATTCAGAACTCTTCATTGAGACAATGCTGAAACATCAATCCATGAGAGATTCAGAACTCTTCATTGAGACAATGCTGAAACATCAATCCATGAGAGATTCAGAACTCTTCATTGAGACAATGCTGAAACATCAATCCATGAGAGATTCAAAACTCTTCATTGAGACAATGCTGAAACATCAATCCATGAGAGATTCAGAACTCTTCATTGAGACAATGCTGAAACATCAATCCATGAGAGAGTCAGAACTCTTCATTGAGACAATGCTGAAACATCAATCCATGAGAGATTCAGAACTCTTCATTGAGACAATGCTGAAACATCAATCCATGAGAGATTCAGAACTCTTCATTGAGACAATGCTGAAACATCAACCCATGGGCGAGTCAGAACTCTTCATTGAGACAATGCTGAAACATCAATCCATGGGAGATTCAGAACTCTTCATTGAGACAATGCTGAAACATCAATCCATGAGAGAGTCAGAACTCTTCATTGAGACAATGCTGAAACATCAATCCATGGGCGAGTCAGAACTCTTCATTGAGACAATGCTGAAACATCAATCCATGGGCGAGTCAGTGCCACATTTTCATTTTTGCCAAAATCAAAATGGAAGAAAAGTTATCTTGCAAATTCAGCAGGCTAAGGTGTGAAATAGGCTTTTAGAAGTGCCGTCTTTATATTATTACTTGTTATCGTTAATGCCGTCTTTGGTGTGCTTTGGTGTACTTATGAGAACCTTTTTCCCACTAAAATAATGTTATTAAGTCATGCGAAAGTTTGACTGTGTGAAGTTTCAAATGCATTATGTCATTAGCCTAAATGTGTCATGTGACAGGTATTCTAGCTTCACTATTTTCTAACACACAATAAAAAACATTTCAGTTGAATAACATATCGAATCAGTCGTCTTCCTCAAATGAAGGGGATGATGATGCAATATTTGTAAGAGGGAGGGAATCTGATTTCATTGGTCCTCAACCCGTGGGTCAGACAGTTCATTTGAGATGAATGGAGTTAGCCCTGAGTTAGCCTGCCCGGGTGCAGGTTAGTTCTGAAGGATTCGTTGCCATATAAATTTACCTGGCTAAGAGGTGAGACACTTTCATGGTACAGGTTATTCCGAGTTGAACTCAGAGTTGACCGAAGTTACTAGGCCTTTAAACCAAATGTTGCAATTGCGATTAGATCATAAAACTGGGAAAATAATGATTATTCTAATTCCATAGTTAGAAGATAATAATGGGCGCTTTGAATACAGTCTTGTTTGACATGGCAACTAATGAAAATGCCAGGGAGAAGTTATTGTGATTGGGTAGGAACCAAAGTGTTGGTCAGTGTTTCCTAGGGGACCCTATAATCTTTGGCTACATTAAATGTTTTCTGTTAGCTACTTCATGTAGCTAACATATTCATGCTTCACCTATTCCTCTTTGATTTAGAAGATACTGTTGCACTAACTTCACTGGTATCAGGATGTATAGCTTGCTACTTTAGACAGCTAACTAGTGATTAGCATTAGCGGCTAACAAGACTTAGCCACAACTTGTTAAAAAAAGAAAACCTAGCTGTTTGCAGATGTAAAAAACACTAATAGTGTAATTATAGAACTCTTGTAGATTTATATTAACAAGCAGAGTGGAAGCAGCATCGTAGTTATTGTTGCATGTGCTGCATTGACCATGCAGACTAATTGCAAGTGTCTGGTGGCCGAGCAAAAACAAACGCGCTCCTTGAGTGACAGTGGGCGGGGCTAGGTCTGTGTGGAAAACAGAATGGAGAGAGAGAGCGGAGAGAGATGACTCAAGTAGAGGAGTAGACTATAGAAAAGGATGTTACGCATGGCGTATCACATTTAACAAACCAAACATTCAAATACAATGTTAAAAGGTAAAGTAAAAACTCAAACCGGTCCGTGCATCATACCGGTATATAGTAAAATACGGTATACCACCCAGCCCTAGATTGAATGCACGACCCTCGGAGCCGGGGCTCGCAGCTTTTGCCCATCCTCCATCCTCATCCACAAAGCCGCAATTCTACTTGATGGTAATAGTGCCCCTAGTGGCCGGTTTTGAAGGCATCTCCTGACGTCCTGGGAACCTGGACGAACGTTGAATATCGCCTTGGATCTGGAGTGACCTGGCTGATTAGAAGAGTATTATACATTCATTTGTGGTTGCCTCGGGAGGTCGACACAGGTCAACCCCTACAGCCCTCTCCCCCATCCTTCCCCCATCCCTCCTCCCCCTTTGCAGTGTGTTGGTAGGCCCAGGGAGAACTCTTCTGTGCCAGCAGGGTTGATGGGTTCTCCCTGGGCCTACCAACACACTGCAAGGGGGAGGAGGGAGGGAGGGGGAAGGATGAAGGAGAGGGAAGGATGAAGGAGAGGGCTGTAGGGGTTGTAGGGAAACCAGGGATGAAAAGGCTGGGAGGAAAGGCAAGGTAAGGCAGACAGACACACACACACACACATAAAAACATAAACACACACACACACACACACACACACAGGGAGGATTGCTATCATCCAGAAGGCGAGGTCAGTACAGGTGCATTAAAGCTGGGACCGAGAGACTAAAAAACAGCTATCTCAAGGCCATCAGACTGTTAACCTCTACTTCATCACCATCCCTGATCCGGGAGCATCCTCATCAGTAAAAAAGCTGACTAGCATAGCCTAGCATAGCGCCACAAGTAAATACTAGCATATAAATATCATGAAATCACAAGTCCAATACAGCAAATGAAAGATACACATCTTGTGAATCCAGCCATCATATCCGATTTTTAAATGTTTTACAGTGAAAACACAATATGTATTTCTATTAGCTAACCACAATAGCAAAGGACTCAACCGCATATTTTCACCATTTTTTTACCGCATAGGTAGCTATCACAAAACCGACCAACTAGAGATATAATTAGTCACTAACCAAGAAACAACTTCATCAGATGACAGTCTTATAACATGTTATACAATAAATATATGTTTTGTTCGAAAATGTGCATATTTGAGGTATAAATCATAGTTTTACATTGCAGCTACAATCACAAATAGCACCGAAGCAGCAAGAATCATTACAGAGAGCAACGTGAAATACCTAAATACTCATCATAAAACATTTATGAAAAATACATGGTGTACAGCAAATGAAAGATAAACATCTTGTGAATCCAGCCAATATTTCCGATTTTTTAAGTGTTTTCCAGCGAAAACACAATATAGCATTATATTAGCTTACCACAATAGCCAAACACACAACCGCATTCATTCACCGCAAAGGTAGCGATCGCAAAAAAACAGCAAAAGATATAAAATTAATCACTAACCTTGACCAACTTCATCAGATGACAGTCCTATAACATCAGGTTATACAATACACTTATGTTTTGTTCGAAAATGTGCATATTTTGAGCTGCAAACCGTGGTTATACATTGTGAATATGTAGCATCGATTCACCAGAATCTCCGGAGAAATTTTGGACAGTCACCTAATATAATCAAAGAACTCATGATAAACTTTACAAAAAAATACATGTTGGACAGCAAATGAAAGATACACTAGTTCTTAATGCAATCGCCGTGTTAGATTTTTAAAAATAACTTTACCATAACAAACAGCTTACGTTATAGCGAGACAGCGCCCGCAAAAAGGAAGGAAAATACGACTAAACATTTTCCACAGAAATACGAAATAACATCATAAATGGTTCTTACTTTTGCTGAGCTTCCATCAGAATGTTGTACAAGGAGTCCTTTGTCCAGAATAAATCGTTGTTTGGTTTTAGAATGTCCTCTTCTCCTGTCGAATTAGCAACCTTAGCTAGCCAAGTGGCGCGAAGATGTCCATCTTCACCTAACGCAGAGAACGGAAAACTCCAAAACTCCCGATAAACGTTGAATAATCTGATAAAACTATATTGAAAAAACATACTTTACGATGATATTATCACATGTATCAAATAAAATCAAAGCCGGAGATATTAGCCGTCTATACCGAACGCTTTTCAGAAGCCAATGCTGATGTCCTTCCCGCGCCTTGGTAGACAAAGGAAATAGTGGTCACGTCATTCCAAGAGCTCTTGTTCGACCTCAGATCAAGCTAGACACCCCATTCCACCTCCCACTGCCTGTTGACATCTAGTGGAAGGCGTATGAAGTGCATGTATATCCATAGATTTCAAGCAAATGAATAGGAAGTCCCTGGAACAGAGCCTCGATTTCAGATTTTTCACTTCCTGTCAGGAAGTTTGCTGTAAAATGAGTTCTGTTTTACTCACAGATATAATTCAAACGGTTTTAGAAACTTGAGAGTGTTTTCTATCCAATAGTAATAATAATATGCATATTGTACGATCTAGAATAGAGTACGAGGCAGTTTAATTTGGGCACGATTTTTTACAAAGTGAAAACAGCGCCCCCATATTGACAAGAAGTTTTAAACAGCCATCACTAACATTGAGTGGCTGCTGCCAACATAGACTCAAATCTCTAGCCACTTTAATAATTAATAATTGGATGTAATAAATGTATCACTAGTCACTTTAAACAATGCCACTTTATATAATGTTTGCATGCCCTACATTACTCATCTCATATGTATATACTGTACTCTATACCATCTACTGCATCTTGCCTATGCCGTTCGGCCATCGCTCACCCATATATTTATATGTGCATATTCTTTTTCATCTCTTTACACTTGTGTGTATATGGTATTTGTTGTGAAATTGTTAGATTACTTGTTAGATATTACTGCACTGTCGAAACTAAACGCACAAGCATTTCGCTACACTTGCATTAACATCTGCTACCCTAGTGTATGTGACCAATACAATTTGATTTGATTTGATACTCACTCTGGTTACACTCTCCAGAAGGCAGGTCACTGAGTGCACCCATAGCACATTCCCTCTTCTCCTCGCCCCGTCTCTCCCTCTCTTTCTTCTCTCTTTCATTCTCTATCTCTCCCTCTCTCCCTCTCTCTCTCCCTCTCTTTCCCTCTCTCATTCTCTCTCTCCCTCTCTACCTATCTCTCTCTCTCTCTCTCTCTCTCTCTAGTAGGTCTGATGTTGTGGTTTTCTAGGGAGAAGATACAAAGTGACACTCGTCTTCCCTGGAAATCAAATCAGGGAGGGTGAGAGGTCAGGGGTTAGAGCTCTAGGGTCAGGGTTTAACGATCAGTGATTTATTATTCATTATTGATGTGAACTTTACTTTAAGGGTGAAGTCTTCAGTACAGCTAGATTAAAATGTCCCTGCCTGCCTGCTGAAGATGTCAGTAGTGTGTGTGGGAACATTCCCACCACAAAACAAATTCTGACAGCAAGGAGAGAGAGAGAGAGAGAGAGAGAGAGAGAGAGAGAGAGAGAGAGAGAGAGAGAGAGAGAGAGAGAGAGAGAGAGAGAGAGAGAGAGAGAGAGAGAGAGAGAGAGAGAGAGAGAGAGAGAGAGAGAGAGAGAGAGAGAGAGAGAGAGAGAGAGAGAGAGAGAGAGAGAGAGAGAGAGAGAGAGAGAGAGAGAGAGAGAGAGAGAGAGAGAGAGAGAGAGAGAGAGAGAGAGAGAGAGAGAGAGAGAGAGAATTTTAAATTTTATCCCTGATGTCCTTACATAGCTCTCTGGTCTTGGCCATTGTGGAGAGGTTGGAGTCTGTTTGATTGAGTGTGTGGACAGGTGTCTTTTATACAGGTAACGAGTTCAAACAGGTGCAGTTAATACAGGTAATGAGTGGAGAACAGGAGGGCTTCTTAAAGAAAAACGATCAGGTCTGTGAGAGCCGGAATTCTTACTGGTTGGTAGGTGATCAAATACTTATGTCATGCAATAAAATGCAAATTAATTACTTAAAAATCATACAATGTGATTTTCTGGATTTTTGTTTTAGATTCCGTCTCTCACAGTTGAAGTGTAGCTATGCTAAAAATTACAGACCTTTACATGAAAACCTGCAAAATCGGCAGTGTATCAAATACTTGTTCTCCCCACTGTATATAGGGCAGCAGCCTCTAAGGTGCAGGGTTGAGTAACCGGGTGGTAGCCGGCTAGTAATGGCTATTTAACAGTCTGATGGCCTTGAGATAGAAGCTGTTTTTCAGTCCCTAAGTCCCAGTTTTGATGTACCTGTACTGATCTCATCTTCTGGATGACAGAGGGGTGAACAAGCCGTGGCTTGGGTGGTTCATGTCCTTGATGATATTTTTGGCCTTCCTGTGACATCAAGTGCTGTAGGTGTCCTGGAGGGAAGGCAGTGTGCCCCCGGTGATGCTGTGGGCAGACTGTACCACCCTCTGAAGAGCCCTGCGGTTGCGGGTGGTGCAGTTGCCATACCAGGCGGTGATACAGCCCGACAGGATGCCCTCAATTGTGCATCTGTAAAAGTGTGTGAGGGTCTTAGGGGCCAAGCCAAATTTCTTGAGCCTCCTGAGGTTAAGGAGGTGCTGTTGCGCCTTCTTCACCACACTGTCTGTGTGGGTGGACCATTTCAGATTGTCAGTGATGTGTACGCTGAGGAACTTGAAGCTTTCCACCTTCTCCACTGCTGTCCCGTCGATGTGGATAGGGGGGTGCTCCCTCTGCTGTTTCCTGAAGTCCACGATCAGCTCATTCGTTTCGTTGATGTTGAGAGAGAGGTTATTTTCCTGGCACCACTCCGCCAGAGCCCACACCTCCTGACTGTAGGCTGTCTCGTCATTGTTGGTAATCAGTTCTACTACTGTTGTGTCGAATGCAAACTTGATGATTGATTTGGAGGCTTGCATGGGTGAACAGGGAGTACAGGAGGGAGCTGAGAACGCACCCTTGTGGGGCCCCTATGTTGAGGATCAGCAAAGTGGAGCTGTTATTTCCAACCTTCACCACCTGAGGGCGGGAAGTCCAGGACCCAGTTGCACAGGGCGGGGTTCAGACCCAGGGCCCCTAGCGAAATGATGAGCTTGGAGGGTACTATGGTGTTGAATGCTGAGCTGTAGTCAATGAACAGCATTCTGATGTAGGTATTCCTCTTGTCCAGATGGGATAGGGCATTGTGCAGTGTGATGGCGATTGCATCATCTGTGGATCTCTCTATACCCCCTTCCCTCTCTTCCTTACCTCCCTTCTCTCTCCTCTCTACCCCCAAGTTCTGTGGTAGTTAATATGTCCTACTCTACTGTGATAGAGCCTACTATGTCATCAGACTGAACTTTCATGATGTACCAAGTCAGCTCTCATTAGACCCTGTGTGTGTGTGTGTGTGTGTGTGTGTGTGTGTGTGTGTGTGTGTGTGTGTGTGTGTGTGTGTGTGTGTGTGTGTGTGTGTGTGTGTGTGTGTGTGTGTGTGTGTGTGTGTGTGTGTGTGTGTGTGTGTGTGTGTGTGTGTGTCCACCAAGGTCATGTCACTACCAGTGTCTGTGTTTACAGGATTGCTGGTCTAGTCTTAGATTACCTGTCTCTGTCAATATCAGGTCAGCCATAGCCTTGTCGCGAACCAGGCGCACGCGTGACTTTAGCGGTATGACAACGTGAGACTAGGTCAGCCATGTTATAGGTCTAGCAGGACTTGTTGCAGAATGTAAATCAGAGAATGTAAACCCTTCCAGGCTTCTCTTCCTGGCTACCTGGATATATTTCAGGATTCACCTAGTCCTTGTACCGATTCTCCTCTCTTCTACGAAAATGTGCACTTGCACACTCCCTGTCATGGATTTCAAAGGATTGCTGTAAACATTGGCTGGAGGGAGTCTCCACCATCCATGTCAGGGAGTGTAGAAGTGCACACTTTGAGAGAAGGAGAATCAGGATGTAGCACTAGAGTAGAGTGACTGCCTGCACCCAACAGTCGCTGTCCATTCTCCTGTGGTGCTGAACTTCAGAATTCTTATTCCATCGCTGTCCACTTCCGTGGGTCTGGATTTCAGATCTCCCCTATTAGCTTGATTGATTGATTCAGCCTTTTACTCCTGTGGCAAGTTCACCACGTCATATCTCAGTCCAGACATGCATGTTAACATTCTGCCTTTTTCATTATCCCTGACAGAGCACGATAAGCACCGTCTATGCAAGAGCACAGAGTACATGAACCTTCACTTTAAAGTCAAGTGGTTCCACAACGAGTACGTCCGCGAACTGGCTGCCTTCAAGGACACACCCCCTGAGTATTCTCTGTAAGTATTGTACTGCACGCACGCACGCACGAACACACACACACACACTCTCACACACACACACGCACAAAGATTATGCCCCCAAAACATGCTACCTCTCACCATTACCAATAACATGGGAGGTAAGCATTTTTCGGGAGGTATGATATTTATGCCTCTAACTTTTTCACTCATCATGATTCACAATTCCTTCATAATTATCCGTAATCATGGTACATTCTTTAAAAAAAAAAGTTTTTAAAAGGGTTCTTCGGCTATCTCCATAGGAGAACCCTTTTTGCCTCCAGGTAGAACCCTGTTCTACATGAAACCTAAAAGGGTTCTACCTGGAACCAAATTTATTTTATTAGGATCCCCATTAGCCAATGCCAATGCCGACAGCTAGTTTTACTGGGGTCCGACACATAACAAAATTACAATAAAATATAACAATAAAACCTAACAATTTACAATAAAAGTGACTCCAAAATGATACAATACATTATTTACCATTTCTATTGGGCACAACATAATCTGAAACACAACTGAAACAAACTGCAAATGCATCCAACAAGTTTGTAGAGTCACGTGCCAGGAATATGGGATCAAATACTACACTTTTGACTAAATGTAATACACTATAAGTGAAATTGTCAAATACTTATGACACCTTCAAATGGGGGGACTAGATACATAAAGTGCTTTCATTTCTCAACAGTAAAACAGATGTGTATGAAAATACCCTCAAATAAAAGGTGACATTCTGAACTGTTGCCTCATATTAAGCATTTGATCTCAAATCCAAAATGCTGGAGTTTAAAGCCAAATAAAATGTTTTAGCTTCACTTTCCAAATAAATACCCACACACTACACCAGCTTGTGTTCTCAGTAAATACTACCGCACAGTGTTTAATCCTTGATGATGTCATGTTGTCTCCAACAGGAGCAGACATATTATTTTAATCAGCTAATAAATACATTCAATCAACCTACACAAACACACCATACATGTACAACTGAGTATTCTCTGGAAGTACTGTAATATACCCACACAAACACACCATACATGTACAACTGAGTATTCTCTGGAAGTACTGTAATATACCCACACAAACACACCATACATGTACAACTGAGTATTCTCTGGAAGTACTGTAATATACCCACACAAACACACCATACATGTACAACTGAGTATTCTCTGGAAGTACTGTAATATACCCACACAAACACACCATACATGTACAACTGAGTATTCTCTGGAAGTACTGTAATATACCCACACAAACACACCATACATGTACAACTGAGTATTCTCTGGAAGTACTGTAATATACCCACACAAACACACCATACATGTACAACTGAGTATTCTCTGGAAGTACTGTAATATACCCAGACAAACACACCATACATGTACAACTGAGTATTCTCTGGAAGTACTGTAATATACCCAGACAAACACACCATACATGTACAACTGAGTATTCTCTGAACATTTAAGGAGAGAATGTCATGAGGGTCAGGTAAAAGACAGGTGATTGTATTAAATCCTTAAAGATATGGAATACTGCTCTCTCAGACAACCTTGCTAGTGCCCTCACAGAGAAACACCTCCATGTCACTGCTGGTCAAACAGCATCCAATCCATTACAGAGTGAGTTGTGAATGACAGCTCGCAGTCCCACCCACCTGCTGCTGTCATTTACAGTTTTTTACGATTGCTGACACACTACAATTTAACTTTTCCCACAATTAGCAAAACCTTACACTCAAGGAGCAAAACACAAGGCTAGATTTGCACAACTGTAAGCACATTGTCAGCTTCACACTATTTGCAAAACATTGCACACAGTGATTTGCAAAACACTAAACACACTTGTATACATCAGACACAGAAGTATATCATAATGTCACTTCCTTGCAATTCAAAAGCACTGACTGTCAAATTACCACACCTATGAGCCAATCTGTTAAACACAGCCATCAGTTGCACAAACACATGATTGCTAAATTGTAGACACACCAATCAGGTTTAAGCACTATAAAAATGCAGGAGGTAGGTTCACCTGCCTTCAACCAAAATGGAAGGAGTCAGAAGAAGAGTGAGGGTGAGAGGAGGAGTACACAGAGAAGGAGGTAGAGGAAGAGGCAGAGGTCGAGGAAGACCTGAAGCAGGAGGAGAATGTGCACAAAGAAGAAGAGGACCAAACTTATCAAATGACATTCGTGCAACACTAGTGGACCATGTTGTGAACCACGGATTGACGCTGAGGGAGGCTGGACTGAGAGTTCAGCCAAATCTTAGCAGATATACAGTGGCATCTGTCATAATGTCACTTTTCGACAGGAAAACAGGTAAAAGAAGATCTGTCTACAGTTACAGTAATCAGCCGCTTATTGTATGCATCATATCCGCACTTGTGATACCCCTTCCTGTGACATTGTACAGTAAGTTACATGTATTATTCTCTACATAGGATTGAGGGTCGGGAACGACAAGGAGGAAGGGGGCCCATATTCACGCAAGAACAAGAGAGAGAGATAATAGACATGGTTTTGGCCAATAAAGCTATCAGGCTCAGAGAACTACAAGCCAACATTATCAGTGACCATGCCATTTTCAATAATGTCCATCAGGTCTCTCAGTCAACACTGGCACGCATCCTGAAAAGGCATCAGGTTCAAATGAAACAACTTTATCGAGTGCCTTTTGAGCGGAATTCAGAGAGGGTCAAACGGCTGCGAC